>NC_079195.1:15868913-16168913 GCF_029499605.1 Hyla sarda
TTAAAGGGGTATTCCAGGCAAAAACTTTTTTTTTTATATATATATATATATATATATATATCATCTGGCTCCGGAAAGTTAAACAGATTCGTAAATCACTTCTATTAAATAATCTTAATCCTTCCAGTAGTTATTAGCTTCTGAAGTTTTCTGTCTAACTGCTCAATGATGATGTCACGTCCCGGGAGCTGTGCATGATGGGAAAATATCCCCATAGGAACTGCACAGCTCCCGGAACGTGAGTCATCAGAAAGCAATTAGACAGAAAACAACAACTCAACTTTAGAAGCTAATAACTATTGAAAGGATTAAGATTTTTTAAATCGAAGTCATTTACAAATCTGTTTAACTTTCCGGAGCCAGTTGATATATATAAAAAAAATGTTTTGGCCTGGAATACCCCTTTAATTCTGTGCCGTAAATCAGTCATGTGAACCCCGATGATCAATGCGACTTTTTTTAGGTTCATGACGGATGTTGTGTGTTATGCTCTATGAATAAAATGGATATAATATACATTATTATGATTATTACGGTATTAATAAAAAATAATTAATAATAATTGATTAAAAATAATAATAATAAAAAATAATAATAATTAAAGCCTAAATTAAAGCGCAACTGTCATGAAATCTGGGTGCAATAACCTGCACACGGCCTTTGTACTGTTTGCAGGTGGGGGGGGGGGGTATAGCAATGTTTTTACCTAATATTTGGCGGCTTTCATGACCCCAAAAAATGCTTTTGATCAAAGTACGCGGGGTACGCGATGCCCGGCCGCGCGCGTTAGTTTAGCTGAACGGCGCATGCGCTGGGACTTGTGATTGACTCACAGGTCCCAGCGCATGCGCCATTCAACTAAACTAACGCTCGCGCCGCTGTGTGTCATCCAGCAAGCGCTCGCTCCCGCCGCCGTCTTCCTAGTCAGTGCGCCTGCGCAGTGCTAGCTGGATGACACTCAGCGGCCCACATGTTAGATTAGCTGAAGGGCGCATGCGCTGGGACCAGGTGTTAGGTACGCGATGCCCCGCCGCTACCACGCCTATCCGACCGTCAGTGGCTTTGATCAAAAGCATTTTTTGGGATCATGAAAGCCGCCAAATATTAGGTAAAAACATTGCTATACCCACCACCTGCACACAGTACAAAGGCTGTGTGCAGGTTATTTCACCCAGATTTCGTGACCGTTGCGCTTTAACGTATCCCCTATCCACAGAGTATCCAACTGCTGGGACCCCCGCAATCTCCGGAACAAGCCCCAGCTCTTAGGGAGGAGCGTGTGTTGTCTACTGGCAGAAGGATGACACGCGCTCCTTTAATTTCTATGGGAGCGCCGGAGATGCCAAAGTGCTGTACTCGGTCTCTTCGGTGATTCTATTGAAATGAACATGCGCTACTCAACAATGCTGGCACTAGGACCATTGGGATTTCCGCGGCAGATTTTTCCACTGCAGAAATCTCGCCGTGTGCACGGTGCAGCAGAATCCAATTGAGAACAATGGGACTCAGGCCACACTCACACGACGGAAATTCTAAGTCTATAAGACACTTTTCGACTTACATCAGAAAAAGTGACCTCCGTTTCACACGCAAACCCCTGTGTGAAACAGCTGGTCACAAGACAGAGCACCAGGACCGGACCCCGGTGAATAGCAGAGGAATGGGGAGCACGGCGGCTGTTTAGCCTCAATCTGTTAATACCCCCACGTAGAATAATATTTACAGATGCAGTTTCCCTAAATCTACAATTAGAGATGAGCGAACTTACAGTAAATTCGATTCGTCACGAACTTCTCTGCTCGGCAGTTGATGTCTTTTCCTGCATAAATTAGTTCAGCTTTCAGGTGCTCCGGTGGGCTGGAAAAGGTGGATACAGTCCTAGGAAAGAGTCTCCTAGGACTGTATCCACCTTTTCCAGCCCACCGGAGCACCGGAAAGCTGAACTAATTTATGCAGGATAAGTCATCAACTGCCGAGCCGAGAAGTTCGTGACGAATCGAATTTACTGTAAGTTCGCTCATCTCTATCTACAATGTATCACTTAGGAGTGGACACACCAGGTTGGGGGTTAGATATTAGAATCCATATTTTTCCTCAGTCAACGCTTTAGAGGTGGCAATTCCATCGACCCTGTTGTTTTTGGGATTTGAATGCTCTCAGGTTGGGTTTGGCTGGTCCTGGACAAATCCTCTTTTGAAAACCTGATGTTTGGCCACGTATAGATAAAATGGGTAGAATCCACTGCTGGATCCATTAAATCAGTGGTCCCCAAACTGTGGCCCTCCAGATGTTGCAAAACTACAACTCCCAGCATGCCTGGACAGCCGCTGGCTGTCCAGGCATGCTGGGAGTTGTAGTTTTGCAACATCTGGAGGGCCACAGTTTGGGGACCACTGCATTAAATCATGAAGCTGATGCTGTCTGGGCATGATGGGAGTTGTAGTTTTGCAACAGATGGAGAGCTGCAGGTTTGGGACCCAATGGCCCTATAGTGCTGCAGGTTGGGGTGCATGGCCAGGCCCCAACTCTTAATGGGGTATTTTAAAGGGGTACTCCGCCCCTAGACATCTTATTTACTATCCAAAGGATAGGCGGTAAGATGTTGTGTGTGTTTTTTTTTTTTTTTTGTTTTTTTAAATGTTTTTTATTTTTTATATATAGAAAAATAGTGACAATATAGGGGATAAGATGTCTTATCACGGGGGTCCGGCTGCTGGGACCCCCCTGCGATCTCCGGGCCAGCACTGCGGCGTTCTGAACACGAAAGCCATTCTTGTGATTGATAAGGGTCCCTCCCCCGATCAGATACTCATCGCCTATATTCTTGTCATTTTTATATTTTTCAGAATACGGTCGCTCTTTTATTATGCGCAGATGACACACAAATGTCTCGCCTCTTTTTATAGTTGGGACTTTTTTTTTTCTTGTTTTATGACCCTATTCCTATAATTTGCCCTACTTAAGAGCCAATAAAACGTTATATAACCTAAATCAGTAACCTGACCAGATCCTCACTGTTCTCCGGATACGTTCTGTATCATTCTTCACTTACGTATTTGCAACGTTGAAATGGAAATAGTCACAAGAACACCTACGGTGCGTCCATCCTACAGAGCAATAGATGAGGGTTACCTCTCTTAAAGGGGTACTCCGGCCTTAGGCATCTTATCCCCTATCCAAAGGATAGGGGATAAGATGTCTGATCGCAGGGGTCCCGCCAATGGGACCCCCGCGATCTTGGTGCAGCACTTAGCATTCTGTGCCGGGCGCTTGCCCCAAGACATAACGCCACGCCCCCGCCATTCATGTCTATGGGAGGGGGCGTGACTGTCGTCACGCCCCCTCCCATAGACATGAATTGAGGGGGCATAGTGTGACATCACAGTGATGTCATGTCTCGGTCTGGGGGGGGGGCAAAATGCCAGGTGCTGCACAGAGATCGCAGGGGTCCCATCGGCGTGACCCCTGCGAACAAACATCTTATTCCCTATCCTAGGGGATAAGATGTCTAAGGCCGGAGTGCCCCTTTTAAAATTAGCCTTTTCCAGTATGAAATGGCTGATAGCAGAGAACATTACCTTATTATAGTCAGTGAATACATTGAGATTAGAGATGAGCGAACTTACAGTAAATTCGATTCGTCACGAACTTCTCAGCTCGGCGGTTGCAGACTTTTCCTGCATAAATTAGTTCAGCTTTCCTGTGCTCCGGTGGGCTGGAAAAGGTGGATACAGTCCTAGGAAAGAGTCTCCTAGGACTGTATCCACCTTTTCCAGCCCACGGGAGCACCGGAAAGCTGAACTAATTTATGCAGGAAAAGTCATCAACTGCCGAGCCGAGAAGTTTGTGATGAATCGCATTTACTGTAAGTTCGCTCATCTCTAATTGAGATCTGTGTTAGTTCTCATCCCCTACACTAGTGCCCCCATCTCCTGTGCTGTTCCTCTGTGTATAGGGATGTGTAGGTTTATATAGGTATGTACAGGTAAGTACCGATATGTATAGGTATGACAGATCCCTGCTGCTCCCGGTATAGTCCTCCGCCATGCTGTAATTTACAGTCTGTGGCTCTGTAATAAAGTCCAATTAAAATTCTTATGTAACTGGAGATATGAGAATAAATTCATTGTATTTTATTGGGGACAATCCTCTTATGTTCCCTGTGAGCCACGTCCCATATAAAACCAATAAAACTCTGACATGCTGCTGACATCTAGTAGTTGGATTTCGGGATTTGGTTCAGTTCATGGAATTAACCAAATGGGACCTCGGGATAAGGACCATGGAGCTTTAGAATATAGACGTACAGTGCCCACATAATATCTTAATACACCTGCCATACAGTGCCCACATAATATCTTCATACATAACTACATACACCTGTCATACACTGCCCACATAATATATTCATACATAACTACCATACACCTGCCATACAGTTCCCACATAATATCTTCATACATAACTACATACACCTGTCATACAGTGCCCACATAATATCTTCATACATAACTACCATACACCTGTCATACACTTCCCACATAATATATTCATACATAACTACCATACACCTGCCATACAGTGCCCACATAATATATTCATACACAGCTACATACACCTGTCATACACTGCCCACATAATATCTTCATACATAACTACCATACACCTGCCATACACTGCTCACATAATATCTTCATACATAACTACCATACATCTGCCATACAGTGCCCACATAATATATTCATACATAGCTACATACACCTGCCATACAGTGCCCACATAATATATTCATACATAACTACCATACACTGCCCACATAATATATTCATACATAACTACATACACCTGCCATACACTGCCCACATAATATATTCATACATAACTACATACACCTGTCATACAGTGCCCACATAATACCTTCATACATAACTACCATACACCTGCCATACAGTGCTCACATAATATCTTCATACATAACTACCATACACCTGCCATACAGTGCCCACATAATATCTTCATACATAACTACCATACACCTGCCATACAGTTCCCACATAATATCTTCATACATAACTACCATACACCTGCCATACACTGCTCACATAATATCTTCATACATAACTACCATACACCTGCCTTACAATGCTCACATAATATCTTCATACATAACTACCATACACCTGCCATACACTGCTCACATAATATCTTCATACATAACTACCATACACCTGCCATACAGTGTCCACATAATATCTTCATACATAACTACCATACACCTGCCATACACTGCTCACATAATATCTTCATACATAACTACCATACACCTGCCATACAGTGCCCACATAATATCTTCATACATAACTACCATACACCTGCCATACACTGATCACATAATATCTTCATACAAAACTACCATACACCTGCCATACAGTGCTCACATAATATCTTCATACATAACTACATACACCTGCCATACAGTGCTCACATAATATCTTCATACATAACTACATACACCTGCCATACAGTGCTCACATAATATCTTCATACATAACTACCATACACCTGCCATACAGTGCTCACATAATATCTTCATACATAACTACATACACCTGCCATACAGTGTTCACATAATATCTTCATACATAACTACCATACATCTGCCATACAGTGCCCACATAATATATTCATACATAACTACATACACCTGCCATACAGTGCTCACATAATATCTTCATACATAACCACATACACCTGCCATACAGTGCTCACATAATATCTTCATACATAACTACATACACCTGCCATACACTGCTCACATAATATCTTCATACATAACTACCATACACCTGCCATACACTGCTCACATAATATCTTCATACATAACTACCATACATCTGCCATACAGTGCCCACATAATATATTCATACACAGCTACATACACCTGTCATACACTGCCCACATAATATCTTCATACATAACTACCATACACCTGCCATACACTGCTCACATAATATCTTCATACATAACTACCATACATCTGCCATACAGTGCCCACATAATATATTCATACATAGCTACATACACCTGCCATACAGTGCCCACATAATATATTCATACATAACTACCATACACCTGCCATACACTGCCCACATAATATATTCATACATAACTACATACACCTGCCATACACTGCCCACATAATATATTCATACATAACTACATACACCTGTCATACAGTGCCCACATAATACCTTCATACATAACTACCATACACCTGCCATACAGTGCTCACATAATATCTTCATACATAACTACCATACACCTGCCATACAGTGCCCACATAATATCTTCATACATAACTACCATACACCTGCCATACACTGCCCACATAATATATTCATACATAACTACCATACACCTGCCATACACTGCCCACATAATATATTCATACATAACTACATACACCTGCCATACACTGCCCACATAATATATTCATACATAACTACATACACCTGCCATACACTGCCCACATAATATATTCATACATAACTACCACACACCTGCCATATAGTGCCCACATAATATCTTCATACATAACTACCATACACCTGCCATACAGTGCCCACATAATATCTTCATACATAGCTACCATACATCTGCCATACAGTGCCCACATAATATCTTCATACATAACTACCATACACCTGCCATACAGTGCCCACATAATATCTTCATACATAGCTACCATACACCTGCCATACAGTGCCCACATAATATATTCATACATAACTACCACACACCTGCCATATAGTGCCCACATAATATCTTCATACATAACTACCATACACCTGCCATACAGTGCCCACATAATATCTTCATACATAGCTACCATACATCTGCCATACAGTGCCCACATAATATCTTCATACATAACTACCATACACCTGCCATACAGTGCTCACATAATATCTTCATACATAACTACCATACACCTGCCATACAGTGGCCACATAATATCTTCATACATAACTACCATACACCTGCCATACAGTGGCCACATAATATCTTCATACATAACTACATACACCTGTCATACAGTGCCCACATAATATCTTCATACATAACTACCATACACCTGCCATACAGTGCCCACATAATATCTTCATACATAACTACATACACCTGTCATACAGTGCCCACATAATATATTCATACATAACTACATACACCTGCCATACACTGCCCACATAATATCTTCATACATAACTACATACACCTGTCATACAGTGCTCACATGATATCTTCATACATAACTACCATACACCTGCCATACAGTGCCCACATAATATATTCATACATAACTACCATTCACCTGCCATACAGTGCCCACATAATATATTCATACATAACTACCATACACCTGCCATACAGTGCCCACATAATATATTCATACATAACTACCATACACCTGCCATACAGTGCCCACATAATATCTTCATACATAACTACATACACCTGCCATACAGTGCCCACATAATATATTCATACATAACTACCATTCACCTGCCATACAGTGCCCAAATAATATCTTCATACATAACTACCATACTGCCATACAGTGCCCACATAATATCTTCATACATAACTACCATACAGTGCTCACATAATATCTTCATACAGAACTACCATACACCTGCCATATAGTGCCCACATAATATCTTCATACATAACTACCACACACCTGCCATATAGTGCCCACATAATATCTTCATACAGAACTACCATACACCTGCCATATAGTGCCCACATAATATCTTCATACATAACTACATACACCTGTCATACAGTGCCCAAATAATATCTAAATACATAGCTACCATACACCTGCCATACAGTGCCCACATAATATCTTCATACATAACTACCATACACCTGCCATACAGTGCCCACATAATATCTTCATACATAACTACCATACACCTGCCATACAGTGCCCACATAATATCTTCATACATAACTACATACACCTGCCATACACTGCTCACATAATATCTTCATACATAACTACATACACCTGCCATACAGTGCTCACATAATATATTCATACATAACTACCATACACCTGCCATACACTGCCCACATAATATCTTCATACATAACTACATACACCTGTCATACAGTGCTCACATAATATCTTCATACATAACTACATACACCTGCCATACAGTGCCCACATAATATATTCATACATAACTACCATACACCTGCCATACAGTGCCCACATAATATATTCATACATAACTACCATACACCTGCCATACAGTGCTCACATAATATCTTCATACATAACTACCATACACCTGCCATACAGTGCCAACATAACATCTTCATACTGAACTACCATACACCTGCCATACAGTGCCAACATAACATCTTCATAGCTTTTACACAGCTGCCATTCACTACCCACATATCTTCATACATAGCTACTATACACCCGCCATATAATGCTCACATAATATCTTCATAAATAACTACCATACACCCGCCATGCAATGCTCACATAATATCTTCATACTTGGCTACAGAAACACTGTCATACAGTGCCTAAAGATTAACTCCTTACTAAGCCACAATAATCCTGCTGTACAGTGTCCAAATACTAATGCCATATAGTGGTGGTATTATGGCTCATACAGTGTCCACAAACTCCCTCCATACAAAGCCACAGTAATGTAGTGCTGAAATAATACTGCCATACAGTGCTGGTATAAACACTTCTATAGTGACAAAGTAATATCTCCATAATAAGTAATGCTGCAATATAGTACCAAAATAATACTGCCATACAGTGCTAGTATAAACGCTTCTATAGTGACCAAGTAATATTTCCATAATAAGTAATGCTGCAATATAGTACCAAAATAATACTGCCATACAGTGCTGGTATAAACACTTCTATAGTGACAAAGTAATATCTCCATAATAAGTAATGCTGCAATATAGTACCAAAATAATACTGCCATACAGTGCTAGTATAAACGCTTCTATAGTGACCAAGTAATATTTCCATAATAAGTAATGCTGCAATATAGTACCAAAATAATACTGCCATACAGTGCTGGTATAAACACTTCTATAGTGACAAAGTAATATCTCCATAATAAGTAATGCTGCAATATAGTACCAAAATAATACTGCCATACAGTGCTAGTATAAGAGCTTATACAGTGTCCCGGTAATACTACACACTTTGCCCTTATCAAACCTTTATACTGCTATAAGAAGGTTCATGTCCTAGCACCATGCTGTGTCATCCTCTGTGCTGATAATCCTCTGTGCTCCTGTGGGGGGGGGGATTGATTCTGAATTACTGGAACAAACCCCCCCCCCCCCCCCCCCCCCGGACTACAGACAGGACTGTTCGCTGTCAGAGTGTTGTCAGGGGAGCGATGCTCTGAGCTGCCAAGACTTCGGCGCTGTTGCGGGGAACAGCGTGAAACCGACGGCACCAGGGACTGTGCGGATCCCTTATGCTTACTAATGGCCACAATTCCCTCATGTTCTTTATTACAGATGTAAAAGGGAGTTTATGGTTATTGTCAGATCTCTGGGACCCCTACCGATCACTAGAAATGGGGACCCTGACCTCCTAATTCTGTGGGAAGAACAGAAACAGCTGAGAACTGAACCTATAATATGTATAATAACATAGAAAGTAACATAATAAACCTCTATAACAGTGTTTCCCAACCAGGGTGCCTCCAGCTGTTGTGAAACTACAATTCCCAGCATGCCCGGACAGCCGAAGGCACACTGGTTGGGAAACACTGCTCTATAATGATATATAACAATCACAGAATATCTCTGTTTTGTATCTTTGTGTGTGTCTTGTATCTGTGTGTGTCTTTGTATCTGTGTGTGTCTTTTATCTGTGTGTGTCTTTTATCTGTGTGTGTCTTTTATCTGTGTGTGTCTTTTATCTGTGTGTGTCTTGTATCTGTGTGTGTGTGTGTGTGTGTGTGTGTGTGTCTTGTATCTTTTTGTATCTTGTATCTTTTTGTATCTGTGTGTTTTTGTATGTTTTGTATCTTTATGTGTTTTATATGTTTTTGTTTTTCCACCTCTCTCTATAGGGTGAGCGCTTCTCCAGCCCGGCCGTCTCTACATCTTCTACACTGAAGTGGAAGGAGACCTTGCTGAGCCGTAAGCGTCCGTTCGTGGGCAGGTGCTGCTACGTGTGCTCGCCTCAGAGCCGGGTAAGAGGTTTAGGACAGCTGGTGCGAGAGGAGATCGGGGTTAATACCAGTGTGCAGGGGGCAGCAGGGTCTCAGGGTTTATGATGATATATACAATACAGTACAATCTGCAGGTATCATGTTATAGAGCAGGAGGAGCTGAGCAGATGATATATACAATACAGTACAATCTGCAGGTATCATGTTATAGAGCAGGAGGATCTGAGCAGATGATATATATACAATTCAGTACAATCTGCAGGTATCATGTTATAGAGCAGGAGGAGCTGAGCAGATGATATATACAATACAGTACAATCTGCAGGTATCATGTTATAGAGCAGGAGGAGCTGAGCAGATGATATATATACAATACAGTATAATCTGCAGGTATCATGTTATAGAGCAGGAGGAGCTGAGCAGATGATATATACAATACAGTACAATCTGCAGGTATCATGTTATAGAGCAGGAGGAGCTGAGCAGATGATATATATATATACAATTCAGTACAATCTGCAGGTATCATGTTATAGAGCAGGAGGAGCTGAGCAGATGATATATACAATACAGTACAATCTGCAGGTATCATGTTATAGAGCAGGAGGAGCAGAGCAGATGATATATACAATACAGTACAATCTGCAGGTATTATGTTATAGAGCAGGAGGAGCTGAGCAGATGATATATACAATACAGTATAATCTGCAGGTATCATGTTATAGAGCAGGAGGAGCTGAGCAGATGATATATACAATACAGTACAATCTGCAGGTAACATGTTATAGAGCAGGAGGAGCTGAGCAGATGATATATACAATACAGTACAATCTGCAGGTATCATGTTATAGAGCAGGAGGAGCTGAGCAGATGATATATACAATACAGAACAATCTGCAGGTATCATGTTATAGAGCAGGAGGAGCTGAGCAGATGATATATACAATACAGTACAATCTGCAGGTATCATGTTATAGAGCAGGAGGAGCTGAGCAGATGAGATATACAATACAGTACAATCTGCAGGTATCATGTTATAGAGCAGGAGGAGCTGAGCAGATGAGATATACAATACAGTACAATCTGCAGGTATCATGTTATAGAGCAGGAGGAGCTGAGCAGATGATATATACAGTACAATCTGCAGGTATTATGTTATAGAGCAGGAGGAGCTGAGCAGATGATATATACAATACAGTACAATCTGCAGGTATCATGTTATAGAGCAGGAGGAGCTGAGCAGATGATATATACAGTACAATCTGCAGGTATCATGTTATAGAGCAGGAGGAGCTGAGCAGATGATATATACAGTACAATCTGCAGGTATCATGTTATAGAGCAGGAGGAGCTGAGCAGATGATATATACAATACAGTACAATCTGCAGGTATCATGTTATAGAGCAGGAGGAGCTGAGCAGATGATATATACAGTACAATCTGCAGGTATTATGTTATAGAGCAGGAGGAGCTGAGCAGATGATATATACAATACAATATAATCTGCAGATATCATGTTATAGAGCAGGAGGAGCTGAGCAGATGATATATACAATACAGTACAATCTGCAGGTATCATGTTATAGAGCAGGAGGAGCTGAGCAGATGATATATACAATACAGTACAATCTGCAGGTATCGTGTTATAGAGCAGGAGGAGCTGAGCAGATGATATATACAATACAATATAATCTGCAGGTATCATGTTATAGAGCAGGAGGAGCTGAGCAGATATATACAATACAGTACAATCTGCAGGTATCATGTTATAGAGCAGGAGGAGCTGAGCAGATGATATATACAATACAGTACAATCCGGTGACTGGTTCCCTTTAAAGGGGAACACCAACTGATCAGTAATGTAATGTATGTACACAGTGATCTTACCAGCAGAATAGTGAGTACAGCTCTGGAGTATAATACAGGATATAACTCAGGATCAGTACAGGATAAGTAATGTATGTACACAATGACCTCACCAGCAGAATAGTAAGTACAGCTCTGGAGTATAATACAGGATATAACTCAGGATCAGTACAGGATAAGTAATGTAATGTATGTACACAGTGACCTCACCAGCAGAATAGTGAGTGCAGCTCTGGAGTATAATACAGGATATAACTCAGGATCAGTACAGGATAAGTAATGTAATGTATATACACAGTGACCTCACCAGCAGAATAGTGAGTACAGCTCTGGAGTATAATACAGGATATAACTCCGGATCAGTACAGGATAAGTAATGTAATGTATGTACACAGTGACCTCACCAGCAGAATAGTGAGTACAGCTCTGGAGTATAATACAGGATATAACTCAGGATCAGTACAGGATAAGTAATGTAATGTATGTACACAGTGACCCCACCAGCAGAATAGTGAGTATAATACAAGCTGTATTCTTTTTCTAGCACTTTTGTGGAGACATAGGGGGAGACTTATCAAAACCTGTGCAGAGGAAAAGTTGCTGAGTTGCCCATAGCAACCAATCAGATCTCCTCTTTCAGTTTTCAGAGGCCTTTTCAAAAATGAAAGTAGCGATCTGATTGGTCGCTATGGGCAACTCAGCAACTTTTCCTCTGCACAGGTTTTGATAAATCTCCCCCATACTGTATAAATGCTGTATAATATCTCTGTTGCTTTATTACAGGATAAGTTTTATAATCCCAGTATTCCTTCCTTGGGCCTACGCAATGTTATCTACATCAATGAGACCCACACGCGGTACGTTCCATTACGTGAAAGTCGCTGCTCCTTACATGACTAACGCTTAATTATTTTGTTTTGTTCCCCTGAACGTTAAATCCTAAAATCTGTATAGCCAAAAAGTGTAAGCAAAAAAAAATAATAATAATAATAATTTTACCGTGTATGTTACTTTAAAATTGAAATGTTTTACTTTGTTGTACTTTCTGTGCTGCTTTTACTTTTGTCATTTATTATATATATATATATATATATATATATATATATGTGTATATATATATATATAATATATGTATATATATAATATATGTATATATATGTGTATATATATATATATAGAAAATATGTATATATATATGTGTATATATATATATATATATATATATATATATTTATATATATATATATATATATATATATAAAATATATATATTTTTTTTAAATAATATATCGATACATTTTCTTTCCAGTGTAAATGTTGTTTCAGTAACTCAGTCCTTGACCGTCTGGAAGCAATTGTATAGGCGATGACATTCTCTGTAAATATTAACATTTCATAATGTAAACTGTACGGAGTTAATAATTACATTACATTGTCTCCCAATCTGAAGTTGACATTTGGGAGATTATGGATTTGACCGGGAAAACCCACATTGTTGCCAAATGTTCTATCAGTTTATGCAATGGAGTGTTGCCCAACCAGTGTGCCACCAGCTGTTGGCTGTCCGAGAGTTGTAGCTTTGCAACAGCTGGAGGCACCCTGGTTTGGAAACACTGCCTTTTAAACTGCTGGCTTTTGCAGTATGGTGCGGATTATAGTGTATGCTCTGTGTAGGGGTTTCCAGCTTTCTTTGTTTCTAGTCAGCTAAAACAAAGGAAAGCGCTCCATAGTGTGATAACGTAGGTGCATATAAAGATGAACACAAATTAAAAGTGCTCACCCTCAGTGGTTGTACTGGACCGAGTTCAACAATGGAAAAGCATGTAAGTGATCAGTAGATCAGGGATCCAGCAGCCGCTCCTGGGATATACAGTAAACACAAAAGGACCTCCAAGACACTCAGGATCAAGCAGGGCGCATGGAACTTGGGTGAGGTAAGAAAGGTTTATTACCATCAATGCAACGCGTTTCGCGGAAAACCGCTTCATCAGGCATATGCCTGATGAAGCGGTTTTCCACGAAACGCGTTGCACTATGGTTAATAAACCTTTCTTACCTCACCTGCGTTCCATGCGGCCTGCTTGATCCTGAGTGTCTTGGAGGTCCTTTTGTGTTTGTTTCGAGTCAGTCCTGGCATGCTGGGAGTTGTAGTTTTGCAACAGCTGGAGGCACACTGTGTGGGCAACACTCTCTCAAAGACTCATTTCTTCTTTAAATAGTCACTCTCATTAAAACAAATTTTTCCTATTGCACTCATTATGGTAAATGAAAAATATTTCTAATATACTTTGTTTAAAAAAAAAAAAAAAAAATAATAAGTTTTCTATGTTTTATTTTATTTATGTTTAAAAAAAGCTCAAGAGCACATTGTCCCCCCATCTTATACACAGACTTAGGACCGCGGTCCAAACACAGAAAGTGCAGCCTAGAGTGCTATGGGGGGGGGGTCCAACCAACAGCATATGGCAGTTATGTGTGAGAGGAGATATGATTGGATGAGGCTGGACACACCCCCTCAGCACTCCAGGCTGCACTTCCTGTGTTTGGACTTCGGTCCTATGTCTGTGTATAAGATGGGGGAAAATGTGCTCTTGAGCTTTTTTTAAGCACAAATAAAACATAGAAAACATTTTTTTTTAAACAAAGTATATTAGAAATCTTTTTTATATACCATAAGGAGTGCAATACCAAAAATTAATTTTAATGAGATTTACCCTTTAAGAACTAAAGCCCAATTCACACACAGCAAGCAGAGATATTGAACAATATAGTAGCATTAGGTGGACTACAAATGGTTGAATTATTCTGCAACTCTATGGTGCTATAATGGGGCTGTATATTTGCATGTTAGGTGCTGTATATAACAGTGTTCTTTGAATGTGGTTTGGTGGTTTCGTATATGGCAGTATTGTTTTTTTTTTCTATATGGCAGTATTACGTGGGCTACATATGGTTGTATTTTTTTATTTTTTTTTCTGCAACTATTTGGTGATATTATGGGGATTGTATATGTTAGTGTTATATTGGCACCATATGGTAGTATTATGTGGGCTATATATTCTAGTATTTTGGAACCATATGGCGGTAATATATAATATATAAATATATATATATATATATATATATATATATATATATTATAATATATATTTATTTTCAATGCAAATAGATATATTGCACTATATGGTGGTATTATGTAGGCTGTATATGACAGTACAGTATTATTTTGTTTCGGTATAATGGTATTATGTGTGCAGTATATATACTATTATGGTTTTATATGGTGGTATTATGTAGGCTGTATATGACAGTACAGTATTATTTTGTTTCGGTATAATGGTATTATGTGTGCAGTATATATACTATTATGGTTTTATATGGTGGTATTATGTAGGCTGTATATGACAGTACAGTATTATATTGTTTCGGTATAATGGTATTATGTGTGCAGTATATATACTATTATGGTTTTATATGGTGGTATTATGTAGGCTGTATATGACAGTACAGTATTATATTGTTTCGGTATAATGGTATTATGTGTGCAGTATATATACTATTATGGTTTTATATGGTGGTATTGTGTAGGCTGTATATGACAATATATTTTTGCACCACCTGATTATGTGTGCTCTATATGGTAAGAATATTTTGGAACTATACGGTATAAGCTATATCGTGCGTAGTCTGCATATGGCAGTATTATTATGACACTAAATGACGGTATGATGTACGTATGATACTGTCTGGCAATAGCGCGCAGAAGGTGCCTTGCAGCCCGCGGTCCCATTTCCCATAAATCCAACCCTACCTTTTCTATAGAATAAAGAATCCTGATAAGAGGAGAGGTGACGGCCGCTCGCTGCCTGGTGCCGCCGGTTTATTCATTTACACAAGGCAGAGCCGATCTATTACATAAGAATCTCCAACACTGGAGCAGAGGAGACTGATAATACAGGGAGGGGACTCCGACCCCTTATATAAAACCTCACCTGTATGTCTGCTTTATTTTACTTTTATTATATTTTTGTAATTTATATATATATATATATATACACACACAGTGACCCCCCCGACTTACGATGGCCCCGACATATGATCATTTCAACATATGATGGCCTCTCAGAGTCCATCGTATGTTGAAGGCAGCCTCGACATATGATGCTGCTGTGTGTTGGGGCCATCGTACAAACAGCTATCTGACAGCGCTGACAACTTCACCACCTGACAGATAGTTGTTTAATGTGCCCCGTTCTGCCTCCTGTTACTCACATGTTGTCCTGCTAACTCATACAGGCTTCCACTGTGAGCTCCGTGTAAGCCCCGCCCCCCCGTGCAGCCATAGCCAATAGCCTGTAGCATCTTGCTGCAGGCATCCAATGAGCTGCTCCCCTTCCTTTCCTATAGAGCTGTAGTCGGCAGGATCGTAATGGAGGACATTCTGTCCCCCCTGAAGGTATTTAAAGAACTGTACAGTACTGTATGCGATGTCACACATCACATACAATACATATACACACTATACACCCCATACATCAATGTTTCCCTATCAGTGTGCCTCCAGCTGTTGCAAAACTATAACTCCCAGCATGCCCAGACAGTCAATTGCTGTACATGCATGCTGGGAGTTGTAGTTGTGTAACAGCTGGAGGCACCCTGGTTTGTTAAACACTCCCCATACACTCCACATACAATGGTCATCCCAGAACCAATTAGCAGTTTTCCATAGAGATATGTATTCAACATACAATGGTTCCGAGGCCCCAGAACCAATTACCATTTTTACATAGACATATGTACTCGACATATGATGGTTTCAACATATGATGGTTCTCCTGGAACCAATTAATATCATATGTTGAGGGACCACTGTATATATATATATATATATATATATATATATATATATATATATATACACACAGTGGTCCCTCAAGTTACAATATTAATTGGTTCCAGGATGACCATTGTATGTTGAAACCATTGTATGTTGACACCTGAACTCTATGGAAACCTGGTAATTGGTTCTGAAGCCCCAAAATGTCATCCAAATATAGGAAAAAGTGAGGATTAAAAATAAATAAGTAGATGACTAATATAGATAAAGCAAATCCTTACATATAAAAGTAATAAAGATCTGCTGGGAGCTGTAATCACTGTCTATTTCAGTGTTTCCCAACCAGGGTGCCTCCAGCTGTTGCAAAACTACAACTTCCAGCATGCACGGACAGCCGTTGGCTGTCCGGGCATGCTGGGAGTTGTAGTTTTGCAACAGCTGGAGGCACCCTGGTTGGGAATCAATGGTTTATGTAGAGGACAGGAGCTTCTTCGGGGTCCTATACAGTACACACAGTGTCCCAAATGGAGCCGCCCTCACCTGGTGTCCAAAAGAGCAGCTAACCCTGGTACAGGTAAGGAGTAGTAAAGAACTTGTAGTTCAGACAGCCGGTCAGTGCATGCACTTCAGTAATACAGGGGTTTTACCAGTAAATGCCCATTCTGATTGGTCGGTTCCTCCAGTTGTGACACGTTTCACAGATCTGGACTGTCTGTAGTATTGTATGATGAGTCTGGTTTCAAGTTATGATGGTCCAGAAAAAAACATTGTATGTTGAAATTATTGTATGTTGAGGCCATTGTAAGTTGAGGGATCACTGTGTATGTGTATATATATATATATATATATATATATATATATAATCCAAATGAAAGCAGCACCTCCTGAAAATAATGTAGTCGGGTGCTCGCCCTTGAACCTCGGTGCTCCGGTCCGTAGTAGATATAGATCAATGCAGGCAGCACACCAAAATCAGTGCAAAATTCAAGTGTTTATTCCAAGGAAAAGAGACAACGTTTAGGCGATCTCACACCGCCATTTTCAAGTAAATAAACACTTGAAAATGGCAGTATGAGATCGCCGAAACATTGTCTCTTTTCCTTGGAATAAACACTTGAATTTTGGTGTGCTGCCTGCATTGATATATATATATATATATATATATATATATATATATATATATATATATCTCTTATAGAGAGAGAGATCGAGATCAATGCAGGCAGGTGGTGATCAGGTGGTGCAAAAATATAATATATATATTTATATTATGCAAAGCAGCTGATCACACCACCTTCTCAGGTAGCGTGCCCTAAGATCAGCTCTGGCTCCAGTTACCAAGTCTCAGAAACCGATTGGGATTTATGCCAGAATTCTCCCCAGAAGGGAAGAGGTGTGATGAGCTGTTTTGCATATTCCTTACCCAGAAAGCCTACGGAATGCTAATGGCCTTTTTGAATCTCCGTTCTACACCGGAAGCGGTGCTCCTCCCTAAGGAGAATACCTGCCCCTCATATTTATACACACACAGTGGGGTAAAAAAAAGTATTTAGTCAGCCACCAATTGTGTAAGTTCTCCCCCTTATAAAGATGAGAGGCTGTAATTATCATCATAGGTTATAACCTCAACTATGAGAGACAGAAAGAGAAAAAAATCCATAAAATCACATTGTCTGATTTTTAAAGAATTTATTTGCAAATTATGGTGGAAAATAAGTATTTGGTCAATAACAAAAGTTCATACGTTTTCTGTAAGCCTTCACAAGGTTTTCACACACTGTTGCTGGTATTTTGGCCCATTCCTCCATTCAGAACTCCTCTAGAGCAGTGATGTTTTGGGGATGTCGATGGGCAACACAGATTTTCAACTCCCTCCAAAGGTTTTCTATGGGGTTGAGATCTGGAGACTGGCTAGGCCACACCAGGACCTTGAAATGCTTCTTATGAAGCCACTCCATCTTTGCCCGGGTGGTATGTTTGGGATCATTGTCATGCTGAAAGACCCAGCCACATTTCATCTTCACTGCCCTTGCCAATGGAAGGAGGTTTTCACTCAAAATCTTACGATACATGGCCCCATTCATTAATTCCTTTACACGGATCAGTTGTCCTGGTCCCTTGGCAGAAAAACAGCCTCAAAGCATGATTTTTCCACCATATGACATTCTCCCAATACTCTTCTGGATCATCCGAATGCTCTCTAGCAAACTTCAGACTGGCCCGGACATGTACTGGCTTAAGCAGGGGGACACGTCTGGCACAGCATGATTTGAGTCCCTGGCGGTGTAGTGTGTTACTGATGGTAGCCTTTGTTACTTTGGTCCCAGCTCTCTGCAGGTCATTCACTAGGTCCCCCCTTGTGTTTCTGGGATTTTTGCTCACCGTTCTTGTGATCATTTTGACACCACGGGGTTGATCCCCAGATCAAGGGAGATTATCAGTGGTCCTATATGTCTTCCATTTTCTAATAATTGCTCCCACAGTTGATTTCTTCACACCAAGCTGCTTGCTTATTGCAAATTCAGTCTTCCAAGCCTGGTGCAGGGCTACAATTTTATTTCTGGTGTCCTTCGACAGCTCTTTGGTCTTGGCCATAGTGGAGTTTGGAGTGTGACTGTTTGAGATTGTAGATAAGTGTCTTTTATACTGATAACACATTAAAACAGGGGCCATTAATACAGGTAAGGAGTGGAGGACAGAGGAGACTCTTGAAAGGGGTCCTCCACTGGAAAACATTTTTTTTTTTTTTTTAGAAACTGGTGCCAGAAAGTTAAACAGATTTGTAAATGGCTTCTATTAAAAAAATCTTAACCCTTCCAGTACTTATCAGCTGTTGTTCTTTTCTTTTTGAGTTTCCTTTCTGTCTGACCACAGTGCTCTCTGCTGACATCTCTGTCCATGTCAGGAACTGCTCAGAGCAGGAGAGGTTTTCTATGGGGATTTGCTCCTGCTCTGGACAGTTCCTGACATGGACATTGGTGTCAGCTGACTAAATACTTTTTTGCCCCACTCTGTGTATGTGTGTATATATATATATATATATATATATATATATATATATATATATATAATGTATATAAATTTTTTTTATTTTTTTTAACTTTTTTTTTCTAAATGCTTAACTCTAATTTACTAACCTAATACGAATGTCCACATTGATCCTCATCATGATCCTGCTCCCCTGGATCCAGTGTTATTACCTGTCTTGCCTTCCTGCGTTACCTGTTGCGTTCTCTCCATGAGTCGTGTGATCCTTCTCGATACCTAGTCACATTGGATACATTTGAAGGCATAGAATCTGACCAGTACTTAGTTTATTTATTTAGTTTTTGTCAGTTAAAAGAAAAAACAATTATAAAATTATAATTAATTTATTATTATTATTGTTAGTGTTCCCATCCGCTTTTTTCACTACTGCGTGTCTATGAAACCTGGATGGCCACATAGACTTACATTATAAGTCTCTCCTGGTCATGTGATACAGCCGGGAAAGAATGCGCACTTCTCCCGGGTCGATCGCGTGATCGCTCGGGGTCTAAGTACTTGGACCCTGAATGATAAAAGCTTTTGATTTGTCTCTATGTAATGTAAACTTGTGTAACACTTGGTTCCGCAAAATTTGCGATGTGATGCCAGAATAACAGATTTTCACTCTTTACTCCGGTATTTCCCCACCAGGGTGCCTCCAGCTGTTGCAAAACTACATCTCCCAGCATGCCAGCGCTGACTAGAAACAAAATTGACTAGAACAAGGCACTAGGAAACACACACAGAAAGCTGGAAACAACTGCAGAGAGCATACACTATAATCCGCACCATACTGCTAAAGTCAGCAATCTATAAAGCAGTGTTTACTAATTGAAATACCTCCAGTGATTGTAAAACTACTACTCCCAGCATGCCACGACTGACTAGAAACAAAACTTACTAGAACAGTGCGCTAGGAAACCCACATAAAATGCTGGAAACGACTGCACAGAGCATACACTATAATCCGCACCATACTGCAAAAGTTTGCGAGCTATAAAGCAGTTTTTACCAATCAGGGTGCCTCCAGCTGTTGCAAAACTACAACTCCCAGAATGCCCGGACAGCCTTTGGCTGTCCGGGCATGCTGGGAGTCGTAGTTTTGCAACAGCTGGAGGCACCCTGATTGGTAAAAACTGCTTTCTTCTTTTATGTGTTTTGTGAATTGTGCTATTTAGGGCCCTTGTGTGATCCAGCCAGTAAGTGGGCCCTGATAGGGGGATGTTCTGTGTTTTCTAATGTTCTGAGTGTTGTTCGGTGAGTACATAGATAAGGGTCCGAATCCTGATGCTGACCTCGCTCATCATCCTCTCCCCCCTCCCGCAGGCACCGCGGCTGGCTGGCTCGTCGCCTCTGTTACGTGCTGTTTGTCCAAGAACGAGATATCAACAAGAGCATGTTCTGCAGCAACATGGCAGAGACGGTGCTGAACCAGAGCAGGTGAGGACAAGGGGGCGCTGTGTTCAATGAATATTCACACACATCATCCATAACACTTTCAGGGTTGGCGAATATTTGGACATCGGGGGGGGCAGTATGTAGTGGATAGTACTGACCAAGTGTCCAAGGAAGGACAACTGGTGACCAGAGTCATGGGGGCCCGAAACCCATTGATGTGTGTGGGTGTGAAGGCCCATCTGGTCAGATTCCACAGAAGAGCTGCTGTAGAGCAAATTGCTGCAAAACTTCCTGCTGACTATGATGGTAAGGAGTTAGATCACTAAGGACATCACAACTTGTTGTCTAGTAAGTGACCATGTGACCCCTGTCCACCAGCAAAAGTTTCTCCAATGGACATCAGAACTGGAGCATTGGAAGAAGGTGCCTGGTCTGATGGATGACGTTCTCCATCATGTGGACGGCCGAACGGATGGCACCAGGATGCATTATATGAAGCAGACATGACGGCCCACCTACCTGACCATTGTTCAGACCAAGTCCCCACCTTCATGGCAGCGGGACCCCTTAATGGCAGCGGCATCTATCAGGAGAGTCCTCAGATCTTAATCGGATTGATCATCTGAAGTCTGAACCATGGAGGCCGCACCTCATAACTTACAGGATCTGATCCCACAGGACACATCATAGATCCATGGAGGCCGCACCTCACACCTTACAGGATCTGATACCACAGGACACATCATAGATCCATGGAGGCCGCACCTCACACCTTACAGGATCTGATACCACAGGACACATCATAGATCCATGGAGGCCGCACCTCACACCTTACAGGATCTGATACCACAGGACACATCATAGATCCATGTAGGCCTCACCTCATAACCTACAGGATCTGATACCACAGGACACATCATAGATCCATGGAGGCCGCACCTCACACCTTACAGGATCTGATACCACAGGACACATCATAGATCCATGGAGGCTGCACCTCACACCTTACAGGATCTGATACCACAGGACACATCATAGATCCATGGAGGCCGCACCTCATACCTTACAGGATCTGATACCACAGGACACATCATAGATCCATGGAGGCCGCACCTCACACCTTACAGGATCTGATACCACAGGACACATCATAGATCCATGGAGGCCGCACCTCACACCTTACAGGATCTGATACCACAGGACACATCATAGATCCATGGAGGCCGCACCTCACACCTTACAGGATCTGATACCACAGGACACATCATAGATCCATGGAGGCCGCACCTCACACCTTACAGGATCTGATACCACAGGACACATCATAGATCCATGGAGGCCGCACCTTACAGGATCTGATACCACAGGACACATCATAGATCCATGGAGGCCGCACCTCACACCTTACAGGATCTTATACCACAGGACACATCATAGATCCATGGAGGCCGCACCTCACACCTTACAGGATCTTATACCACAGGACACATCATAGATCCATGGAGGCCGCACCTCACACCTTACAGGATCTGATACCACAGGACACATCATAGATCCATGGAGGCCGCACCTCACACCTTACAGGATCTGATACCACAGGACACATCATAGATCCATGGAGGCCGCACCTCACACCTTACAGGATCTGATATCACAGGACACATCATAGATCCATGGAGGCCGCACCTCACACCTTACAGGATCTGATACCACAGGATACATCATAGATCCATGGAGGCTGCACCTCACACCTTACAGGATCTGATACCACAGGACACATCATAGATCCATGGAGGCCGCACCTCACACCTTACAGGATCTGATACCACAGGACACATCATAGATCCATGGAGGACGCACCTCACACCTTACAGGATCTGATACCACAGGACACATCATAGATCCATGGAGGCCGCACCTCACACCTTACAGGATCTGATACCACAGGACACATCATAGATCCATGGAGGCCGCACCTAATAACTTACAGGATCAGATACCACAGGACACATCATAGATCCATGGAGGCTGCACCTTACAGGATCTGATACCACAGGACACATCATAGATCCATGGAGGCCGCACCTCACACCTTACAGGATCTGATACCACAGGACACATCATAGATCCATGGAGGCCGCACCTAATAACTTACAGGATCAGATACCACAGGACACATCATAGATCCATGGAGGCCGCACCTCATAACTTACAGGATCTGATACCACAGGACACATCATAGATCCATGGAGGCCGCACCTCACACCTTACAGGATCTGATACCACAGGATACATCATAGATCCATGGAGGCCGCACCTCACACCTTACAGGATCTGATACCACAGGACACATCATAGATCCATGGAGGCCGCACCTCACACCTTACAGGATCTGATACCACAGGACACATCATAGATCCATGGAGGCCGCACCTCACACCTTACAGGATCTGATACCACAGGACACATCATAGATCCATGGAGGCCGCACCTCACACCTTACAGGATCTGATACCACAGGACACATCATAGATCCATGGAGGCCGCACCTCACACCTTACAGGTTCTGATACCACAGGACACATCATGGATCCATGGAGGCCGCACCTCACACCTTACAGGATCTGATACCACAGGACACATCATAGATCCATGGAGGCCGCACCTCACACCTTACAGGATCTGATACCACAGGACACATCATAGATCCATGGAGGCTGCACCTCACACCTTACAGGATCTGATACCACAGGACACATCATAGATCCATGGAGGCCGCACCTCATAACTTACAGGATCTGATACCACAGGACACATCATAGATCCATGGAGGCCGCACCTCATACCTTACAGGATATGAAACCACAGGACACATCATAGATCCATGGAGGCCGCACCTCACACCTTACAGGATCTGATACCACAGGACACATCATAGATCCACGGAGGCCGCACTTCACACCTTACAGGATCTGATACCACAGGATACATCATAGATCCATGGAGGCCGCACCTCACACCTTACAGGATCTGATACCACAGGACACATCATAGATCCATGGAGGCCGCACCTCACACCTTACAGTATCTGATACCACAGGACACATCATAGATCCATGGAGGCCGCACCTCACACCTTACAGGATCTGATACCACAGGACACATCATAGATCCATGGAGGCCGCACCTCACACCTTACAGGATCTGATACCACAGGACACATCATAGATCCATGGAGGCCGCACCTCACACCTTACAGGATCTGATACCACAGGATACATCATAGATCCATGGAGGCCGCGCCTCACACCTTACAGGATCTGATACCACAGGACACATCATAGATCCATGGAGGCCGCACCTCACACCTTACAGGATATGATACCACAGGACACATCATAGATCCATGGAGGCCGCACCTCACACCTTACAGGATCTGATACCACAGGACACATCATAGATCCATGGAGGCCGCACCTCACACCTTACAGGATCTGATACCACAGGACACATCATAGATCCATGGAGGCCGCACCTCACACCTTACAGGATCTGATACCACAGGATACATCATGGATCCATGGAGGCCGCACCTCACACCTTACAGGATCTGATACCACAGGACACATCATAGATCCATGGAGGCCGCACCTCACAACTTACAGGATCTGATACCACAGGACACATCATAAATCCATGGAGGCCGCACCTCATAACTTACAGGATCTGATACCACAGGACACATCATAGATCCACGGAGGCCACACCTTACAGGATCTGATACCACAGGACACATCATAGATCCATGGAGGCCACACCTCACACCTTACAGGATCTGATATCACAGGACACATCATAGATCCATGGAGGCCGCACCTCACACCTTACAGGATCTGATATCACAGGACACATCATAGATCCATGGAGGCCGCACCTCACACCTTACAGGATCTGATACCACAGTACACATCATAGATCCATGGAGGCCGCACCTCATAACTTACAGGATCTGATACCACAGGATACATCATAGATCCATGGAGGCCGCACCTCACACCTTACAGGATCTGATACCACAGGACACATCATAGATCCATGGAGGCCGCACCTCATAACTTACAGGATCTGATACCACAGGACACATCATAGATCCATGGAGGCCGCACCTCATAACTTACAGAATCTGATACCACAGGACACATCATAGATCCATGGAGGCCGCATCTCACACCTTACAGGATCTGATACCACAGGACACATCATAGATCCACGGAGGCCGCACCTTACAGGATCTGATACAACAGGACACATCATAGATCCATGGAGGCCGCACCTCACACCTTACAGGATCTGATACCACAGGACACATCATAGATCCACGGAGGCCGCACCTTACAGGATCTAATACAACAGGACACATCATAGATCCATGGAGGCCGCACCTCACACCTTACAGGATCTGATACCACAGGACACATCATAGATCCACGGAGGCCGCACCTTACAGGATCTGATACAACAGGACACATCATAGATCCATGGAGGCCGCACCTCACACCTTACAGGATCTGATATCACAGGACACATCATAGATCCATGGAGGCCGCACCTCACACCTTACAGGATCTGATACCACAGGACACATCATAGATCCATGGAGGCCGCACCTCACACCTTACAGGATCTGATACCACAGGACACATCATAGATCTATGGAGGCCGCACCTCACACCTTACAGGATCTGATACCACAGGACACATCATAGATCTATGGAGGCCGCACCTCACACCTTACAGGATCTGATACCACAGGACACATCATAGATCCATGGAGGCCGCACCTCATAACTTACAGGATCTGATACCACAGGACACATCATAGATCCATGGAGGCCGCACCTCATACCTTACAGGATCTGATATCACAGGACACATCATAGATCCATGGAGGCCGCACCTCACACCTTACAGGAGCTGATACCACAGGACACATCATAGATCCATAGAGGCCGCACCTCACACCTTACAGTATCTGATACCACAGGACACATCATAGATCCATGGAGGCCGCACCTCACACCTTACAGGATCTGATATCACAGGACACATCATAGATCCATGGAGGCCGCACCTCACACCTTACAGGATCTGATACCACAGGACACATCATAGATCCATGGAGGCCGCACCTCATAACTTACAGGATCTGATACCACAGGACACATCATAGATCCATGGAGGCCGCACCTCACACCTTACAGGATCTGATACCACAGGACACATCATAGATCCATGGAGGCCGCACCTCACACCTTACAGGATCTGATACTACAGGACACATCATAGATCCATGGAGGCCGCACCTCATAACCTACAGGATCTGATACCACAGGACACATCATAGATCCATGGAGGCCGCACCTCATAACCTACAGGATCTGATACCACAGGACACATCATAGATTCATGGAGGCCGCACCTCATAACTTACAGAATCTGATACCACAGGACACATCATAGATCCATGGAGGCCACACCTCACACCTTACAGGATCTGATACCACAGGACACATCATAGATCCACGGAGGCCGCACCTCATAACTTACAGAATCTGATACCACAGGATACATCATAGATCCATGGAGGCCGCACCTCATAACTTACAGAATTTGATACCACAGGATACATCATAGATCCATGGAGGCCGCATCTCACACCTTACAGGATCTGATACCACAGGACACATCATAGATCCATGGAGGCCGCACCTCACACCTTACAGGATCTGATATCACAGGACACATCATAGATCCATGGAGGCCGCACCTCACACCTTACAGGATCTGATACCACAGGACACATCATAGATCCATGGAGGCCGCACCTCATAACTTACAGGATCTGATACCACAGGATACATCATAGATCCATGGAGGCCGCACCTCATAACTTACAGAATTTGATACCACAGGATACATCATAGATCCATGGAGGCCGCATCTCACACCTTACAGGATCTGATACCACAGGACACATCATAGATCCATGGAGGCCGCACCTCACACCTTACAGGATCTGATATCACAGGACACATCATAGATCCATGGAGGCCGCACCTCACACCTTACAGGATCTGATACCACAGGACACATCATAGATCCATGGAGGCCGCACCTCATAACTTACAGGATCTGATACCACAGGATACATCATAGATCCATGGAGGCCGCACCTCACACCTTACAGGATCTGATACCACAGGACACATCATAGATCCATGGAGGCCGCACCTCACACCTTACAGGATCTGATACTACAGGACACATCATAGATCCATGGAGGCCGCACCTCATAACCTACAGGATCTGATACCACAGGACACATCATAGATCCATGGAGGCCGCACCTCATAACCTACAGGATCTGATACCACAGGACACATCATAGATTCATGGAGGCCGCACCTCATAACTTACAGAATCTGATACCACAGGACACATCATAGATCCATGGAGGCCACACCTCACACCTTACAGGATCTGATACCACAGGACACATCATAGATCCACGGAGGCCGCACCTCATAACTTACAGAATCTGATACCACAGGATACATCATAGATCCATGGAGGCCGCACCTCATAACTTACAGAATTTGATACCACAGGATACATCATAGATCCATGGAGGCCGCATCTCACACCTTACAGGATCTGATATCACAGGACACATCATAGATCCATGGAGGCCGCACCTCACACCTTACAGGATCTGATACCACAGGACACATCATAGATCCACGGAGGCCGCACCTCACACCTTACAGGATCTGATATCACAGGACACATCATAGATCCATGGAGGCCGCACCTCACACCTTACAGGATCTGATACCACAGGACACATCATAGATCCATGGAGGCCGCACCTCACACCTTACAGGATCTGATACCACAGGACACATCATAGATCCATGGAGGCCGCACCTCACACCTTACAGGATCTGATACCACAGGACACATCATAGATCTATGGAGGCCGCACCTCACACCTTACAGGATCTGATACCACAGGACACATCATAGATCCATGGAGGCCGCACCTCACACCTTACAAGATCTGATACCACAGGACACATCATAGATCCATGGAGGCCGCACCTCATAACTTACAGGATCTGATACCACAGGACACATCATAGATCCATGGAGGCCGCACCTCACACCTTACACGATCTGATACCACAGGACACATCATAGATCCATGGAGGCCGCACCTCACACCTTACAGGATCTGATACTACAGGACACATCATAGATCCATGGAGGCCGCACCTCACACCTTACAGGATCTGATACCACAGGACACATCATAGATCCATGGAGGCCGCACCTCATAACTTACAGGATCTGATACCACAGGACACATCATAGATCCATGGAGGCCGCACCTCATAACTTACAGGAACTGATACCACAGGACACATCATAGATCCATGGAGGCCGCACCTCACACCTTACAGGATCTGATACCACAGGACACATCATAGATCCATGGAGGCTGCACCTCACACCTTACAGGATCTGATACCACAGGACACATCATAGATCCATGGAGGCCGCACCTTACAGGATCTGATACCACAGGACACATCATAGATCCATGGAGGCCTCACCTCACACCTTACAGGATCTGATACCACAGGACACATCATAGATCCATGGAGGCCGCACCTCATACCTTACAGGATATGAAACCACAGGACACATCATAGATTCATGGAGGCCGCACCTCACACCTTACAGGATCTGATACCACAGGACACATCATAGATCCATGGAGGCCGCACTTCACACCTTACAGGATCTGATACCACAGGACACATCATAGATCCATAGAGGCCGCACCTCACACCTTACAGGATCTGATACCACAGGACACATCATAGATCCATGGAGGCCGCACCTCACACCTTACAGGATCTGATACCACAGGACACATCATAGATCCATGGAGGCCGCACCTCACACCTTACAGGATCTGATACCACAGGACACATCATAGATCCATGGAGGCCGCACCTCACACCTTATAAGATCTGATACCACAGGACACATCATAGATCCATGGAGGCCGCACCTCATAACTTACAGGATCATATACCACAGGACACATCATAGATTCATGGAGGCCGCACCTCATAACTTACAGGATCTGATACCACAGGACACATCATAGATCCATGGAGGCCGCACCTCATAACTTACAGGATCTGATACCACAGGACACATCATAGATCCATGGAGGCCGCACCTCATAACTTACAGGATCTGATACCACAGGACACATCATAGATCCATGGAGGCCGCACCTCACACCTTACACGATCTGTTACCACAGGACACATCATAGATCCATGGAGGCCGCACCTCACACCTTACACGATCTGATACCACAGGACACATCATAGATCCATGGAGGCTGCACCTCACACCTTACAGGATCTAATACCACAGGACACATCATAGATCCATGGAGGCCGCACCTCACAACTTACAGGATCTGATACCACAGGACACATCATAGATCCATGGAGGCCGCACCTCACACCTTACACGATCTGTTACCACAGGACACATCATAGATCCATGGAGGCCGCACCTCACACCTTACACGATCTGATACCACAGGACACATCATAGATCCATGGAGGCTGCACCTCACACCTTACAGGATCTGATACCACAGGACACATCATAGATCCATGGAGGCCGCACCTCATAACTTACAGGATCTGATACCACAGGACACATCATAGATCCATGGAGGCCGCACCTCATACCTTACAGGATATGAAACCACAGGACACATCATAGATTCATGGAGGCCGCACCTCACACCTTATAGGATCTGATACCACAGGACACATCATAGATCCATGGAGGCCGCACCTCATAACTTACAGGATCTGATACCACAGGACACATCATAGATCCATGGAGGCCGCACCTCACACCTTACAGGATCTGATACCACAGGACACATCATAGATCCATGGAGGCCGCACTTCACACCTTACAGGATCTGATACCACAGGACACATCATAGATCCATAGAGGCCGCACCTCATACCTTACAGGATTTGAAACCACAGGACACATCATAGATTCATGGAGGCCGCACCTCACACCTTACAGGATCTGATACCACAGGACACATCATAGATCCATGGAGGCTGCACCTCACACCTTACAGGATCTGATACCACAGGACACATCATAGATCCATAGAGGCCGCACCTCACACCTTACAGGATCTGATACCACAGGACACATCATAGATCCATGGAGGCCGCACCTCACACCTTACAGGATCTGATACCACAGGACACATCATAGATCCATGGAGGCCGCACCTCACACCTTACAGGATCTGATACCACAGGACACATCATAGATCCATGAAGGCCGCACCTCACACCTTACAGGATCTTATACCACAGGGCACATCATAGATCCATGGAGGCCGCACCTCACACCTTACAGGATCTGATACCACAGGACACATCATAGATCCATGGAGGCCGCACCTCATAACTTACAGGATCTGATACCACAGGACACATCATAGATCCATGGAGGCCGCACCTCACACCTTACAGGATCTGATACCACAGGACACATCATAGATCCATGGAGGCCGCACCTCACACCTTACAGGATCTGATACCACAGGACACATCATAGATCCATGGAGGCCGCACCTCACACCTTACAGGATCTGATACCACAGGACACATCATAGATCCATGGAGGCCGCACCTCACACCTTACAGGATCTGATACCACAGGACACATCATAGATCCATGGAGGCCGCACCTCACACCTTACAGGATCTGATACCACAGGACACATCATAGATCCATGGAGGCCGCACCTCACACCTTACAGGATCTGATACCACAGGACACATCATAGATCCATGAAGGCCGCACCTCACACCTTACAGGATCTGATACCACAGGACACATCATAGATCCATGGAGGCCGCACCTCACACCTTACAGGATCTGATACCACAGGACACATCATAGATCCATGGAGGCCGCACCTCACACCTTACAGGATCTGATACCACAGGACACATCGTAGATCCATGGAGGCCGCACCTCATAACTTACAGGATCTGATACCACAGGACACATCATAGATCCATGGAGGCCGCACCTCATACCTTACAGGATATGAAACCACAGGACACATCATAGATCCATGGAGGCCGCACCTCACACCTTACAGGATCTGATACCACAGGACACATCATAGATCCACGGAGGCCGCACTTCACACCTTACAGGATCTGATACCACAGGATACATCATAGATCCATGGAGGCCGCACCTCACACCTTACAGGATCTGATACCACAGGACACATCATAGATCCATGGAGGCCGCACCTCACACCTTACAGTATCTGATACCACAGGACACATCATAGATCCATGGAGGCCGCACCTCACACCTTACAGGATCTGATACCACAGGACACATCATAGATCCATGGAGGCCGCACCTCACACCTTACAGGATCTGATACCACAGGACACATCATAGATCCATGGAGGCCGCACCTCACACCTTACAGGATCTGATACCACAGGATACATCATAGATCCATGGAGGCCGCGCCTCACACCTTACAGGATCTGATACCACAGGACACATCATAGATCCATGGAGGCCGCACCTCACACCTTACAGGATATGATACCACAGGACACATCATAGATCCATGGAGGCCGCACCTCACACCTTACAGGATCTGATACCACAGGACACATCATAGATCCATGGAGGCTGCACCTCACACCTTACAGGATCTGATACCACAGGACACATCATAGATCCATGGAGGCCGCACCTCACACCTTACAGGATCTGATACCACAGGATACATCATGGATCCATGGAGGCCGCACCTCACACCTTACAGGATCTGATACCACAGGACACATCATAGATCCATGGAGGCCGCACCTCACAACTTACAGGATCTGATACCACAGGACACATCATAAATCCATGGAGGCCGCACCTCATAACTTACAGGATCTGATACCACAGGACACATCATAGATCCACGGAGGCCACACCTTACAGGATCTGATACCACAGGACACATCATAGATCCATGGAGGCCACACCTCACACCTTACAGGATCTGATATCACAGGACACATCATAGATCCATGGAGGCCGCACCTCACACCTTACAGGATCTGATATCACAGGACACATCATAGATCCATGGAGGCCGCACCTCACACCTTACAGGATCTGATACCACAGTACACATCATAGATCCATGGAGGCCGCACCTCATAACTTACAGGATCTGATACCACAGGATACATCATAGATCCATGGAGGCCGCACCTCACACCTTACAGGATCTGATACCACAGGACACATCATAGATCCATGGAGGCCGCACCTCATAACTTACAGGATCTGATACCACAGGACACATCATAGATCCATGGAGGCCGCACCTCATAACTTACAGAATCTGATACCACAGGACACATCATAGATCCATGGAGGCCGCATCTCACACCTTACAGGATCTGATACCACAGGACACATCATAGATCCACGGAGGCCGCACCTTACAGGATCTGATACAACAGGACACATCATAGATCCATGGAGGCCGCACCTCACACCTTACAGGATCTGATACCACAGGACACATCATAGATCCACGGAGGCCGCACCTTACAGGATCTAATACAACAGGACACATCATAGATCCATGGAGGCCGCACCTCACACCTTACAGGATCTGATACCACAGGACACATCATAGATCCACGGAGGCCGCACCTTACAGGATCTGATACAACAGGACACATCATAGATCCATGGAGGCCGCACCTCACACCTTACAGGATCTGATATCACAGGACACATCATAGATCCATGGAGGCCGCACCTCACACCTTACAGGATCTGATACCACAGGACACATCATAGATCCATGGAGGCCGCACCTCACACCTTACAGGATCTGATACCACAGGACACATCATAGATCTATGGAGGCCGCACCTCACACCTTACAGGATCTGATACCACAGGACACATCATAGATCTATGGAGGCCGCACCTCACACCTTACAGGATCTGATACCACAGGACACATCATAGATCCATGGAGGCCGCACCTCATAACTTACAGGATCTGATACCACAGGACACATCATAGATCCATGGAGGCCGCACCTCATACCTTACAGGATCTGATATCACAGGACACATCATAGATCCATGGAGGCCGCACCTCACACCTTACAGGAGCTGATACCACAGGACACATCATAGATCCATAGAGGCCGCACCTCACACCTTACAGTATCTGATACCACAGGACACATCATAGATCCATGGAGGCCGCACCTCACACCTTACAGGATCTGATATCACAGGACACATCATAGATCCATGGAGGCCGCACCTCACACCTTACAGGATCTGATACCACAGGACACATCATAGATCCATGGAGGCCGCACCTCATAACTTACAGGATCTGATACCACAGGATACATCATAGATCCATGGAGGCCGCACCTCACACCTTACAGGATCTGATACCACAGGACACATCATAGATCCATGGAGGCCGCACCTCACACCTTACAGGATCTGATACTACAGGACACATCATAGATCCATGGAGGCCGCACCTCATAACCTACAGGATCTGATACCACAGGACACATCATAGATCCATGGAGGCCGCACCTCATAACCTACAGGATCTGATACCACAGGACACATCATAGATTCATGGAGGCCGCACCTCATAACTTACAGAATCTGATACCACAGGACACATCATAGATCCATGGAGGCCACACCTCACACCTTACAGGATCTGATACCACAGGACACATCATAGATCCACGGAGGCCGCACCTCATAACTTACAGAATCTGATACCACAGGATACATCATAGATCCATGGAGGCCGCACCTCATAACTTACAGAATTTGATACCACAGGATACATCATAGATCCATGGAGGCCGCATCTCACACCTTACAGGATCTGATACCACAGGACACATCATAGATCCATGGAGGCCGCACCTCACACCTTACAGGATCTGATATCACAGGACACATCATAGATCCATGGAGGCCGCACCTCACACCTTACAGGATCTGATACCACAGGACACATCATAGATCCATGGAGGCCGCACCTCATAACTTACAGGATCTGATACCACAGGATACATCATAGATCCATGGAGGCCGCACCTCATAACTTACAGAATTTGATACCACAGGATACATCATAGATCCATGGAGGCCGCATCTCACACCTTACAGGATCTGATACCACAGGACACATCATAGATCCATGGAGGCCGCACCTCACACCTTACAGGATCTGATATCACAGGACACATCATAGATCCATGGAGGCCGCACCTCACACCTTACAGGATCTGATACCACAGGACACATCATAGATCCATGGAGGCCGCACCTCATAACTTACAGGATCTGATACCACAGGATACATCATAGATCCATGGAGGCCGCACCTCACACCTTACAGGATCTGATACCACAGGACACATCATAGATCCATGGAGGCCGCACCTCACACCTTACAGGATCTGATACTACAGGACACATCATAGATCCATGGAGGCCGCACCTCATAACCTACAGGATCTGATACCACAGGACACATCATAGATCCATGGAGGCCGCACCTCATAACCTACAGGATCTGATACCACAGGACACATCATAGATTCATGGAGGCCGCACCTCATAACTTACAGAATCTGATACCACAGGACACATCATAGATCCATGGAGGCCACACCTCACACCTTACAGGATCTGATACCACAGGACACATCATAGATCCACGGAGGCCGCACCTCATAACTTACAGAATCTGATACCACAGGATACATCATAGATCCATGGAGGCCGCACCTCATAACTTACAGAATTTGATACCACAGGATACATCATAGATCCATGGAGGCCGCATCTCACACCTTACAGGATCTGATACCACAGGACACATCATAGATCCACGGAGGCCGCACCTCACACCTTACAGGATCTGATATCACAGGACACATCATAGATCCATGGAGGCCGCACCTCACACCTTACAGGATCTGATACCACAGGACACATCATAGATCCACGGAGGCCGCACCTCACACCTTACAGGATCTGATATCACAGGACACATCATAGATCCATGGAGGCCGCACCTCACACCTTACAGGATCTGATACCACAGGACACATCATAGATCCATGGAGGCCGCACCTCACACCTTACAGGATCTGATACCACAGGACACATCATAGATCCATGGAGGCCGCACCTCACACCTTACAGGATCTGATACCACAGGACACATCATAGATCTATGGAGGCCGCACCTCACACCTTACAGGATCTGATACCACAGGACACATCATAGATCCATGGAGGCCGCACCTCACACCTTACAAGATCTGATACCACAGGACACATCATAGATCCATGGAGGCCGCACCTCATAACTTACAGGATCTGATACCACAGGACACATCATAGATCCATGGAGGCCGCACCTCACACCTTACACGATCTGATACCACAGGACACATCATAGATCCATGGAGGCCGCACCTCACACCTTACAGGATCTGATACTACAGGACACATCATAGATCCATGGAGGCCGCACCTCACACCTTACAGGATCTGATACCACAGGACACATCATAGATCCATGGAGGCCGCACCTCATAACTTACAGGATCTGATACCACAGGACACATCATAGATCCATGGAGGCCGCACCTCATAACTTACAGGAACTGATACCACAGGACACATCATAGATCCATGGAGGCCGCACCTCACACCTTACAGGATCTGATACCACAGGACACATCATAGATCCATGGAGGCCGCACCTCACACCTTACAGGATCTGATACCACAGGACACATCATAGATCCATGGAGGCCGCACCTTACAGGATCTGATACCACAGGACACATCATAGATCCATGGAGGCCTCACCTCACACCTTACAGGATCTGATACCACAGGACACATCATAGATCCATGGAGGCCGCACCTCATACCTTACAGGATATGAAACCACAGGACACATCATAGATTCATGGAGGCCGCACCTCACACCTTACAGGATCTGATACCACAGGACACATCATAGATCCATGGAGGCCGCACTTCACACCTTACAGGATCTGATACCACAGGACACATCATAGATCCATAGAGGCCGCACCTCACACCTTACAGGATCTGATACCACAGGACACATCATAGATCCATGGAGGCCGCACCTCACACCTTACAGGATCTGATACCACAGGACACATCATAGATCCATGGAGGCCGCACCTCACACCTTACAGGATCTGATACCACAGGACACATCATAGATCCATGGAGGCCGCACCTCACACCTTATAAGATCTGATACCACAGGACACATCATAGATCCATGGAGGCCGCACCTCATAACTTACAGGATCATATACCACAGGACACATCATAGATTCATGGAGGCCGCACCTCATAACTTACAGGATCTGATACCACAGGACACATCATAGATCCATGGAGGCCGCACCTCATAACTTACAGGATCTGATACCACAGGACACATCATAGATCCATGGAGGCCGCACCTCATAACTTACAGGATCTGATACCACAGGACACATCATAGATCCATGGAGGCCGCACCTCACACCTTACACGATCTGTTACCACAGGACACATCATAGATCCATGGAGGCCGCACCTCACACCTTACACGATCTGATACCACAGGACACATCATAGATCCATGGAGGCTGCACCTCACACCTTACAGGATCTAATACCACAGGACACATCATAGATCCATGGAGGCCGCACCTCATAACTTACAGGATCTGATACCACAGGACACATCATAGATCCATGGAGGCCGCACCTCACACCTTACACGATCTGTTACCACAGGACACATCATAGATCCATGGAGGCCGCACCTCACACCTTACACGATCTGATACCACAGGACACATCATAGATCCATGGAGGCTGCACCTCACACCTTACAGGATCTGATACCACAGGACACATCATAGATCCATGGAGGCCGCACCTCATAACTTACAGGATCTGATACCACAGGACACATCATAGATCCATGGAGGCCGCACCTCATACCTTACAGGATATGAAACCACAGGACACATCATAGATTCATGGAGGCCGCACCTCACACCTTATAGGATCTGATACCACAGGACACATCATAGATCCATGGAGGCCGCACCTCATAACTTACAGGATCTGATACCACAGGACACATCATAGATCCATGGAGGCCGCACCTCACACCTTACAGGATCTGATACCACAGGACACATCATAGATCCATGGAGGCCGCACTTCACACCTTACAGGATCTGATACCACAGGATACATCATAGATCCATGGAGGCTGCACCTCACACATTACAGGATCTGATACCACAGGACACATCATAGATCCATGGAGGCCGCACCTCACACCTTACAGGATCTGATACCACAGGACACATCATAGATCCATGGAGGCCGCACCTCATAACTTACAGGATCTGATACCACAGGACACATCATAGATCCATAGAGGCCGCACCTCATACCTTACAGGATTTGAAACCACAGGACACATCATAGATTCATGGAGGCCGCACCTCACACCTTACAGGATCTGATACCACAGGACACATCATAGATCCATGGAGGCTGCACCTCACACCTTACAGGATCTGATACCACAGGACACATCATAGATCCATAGAGGCCGCACCTCACACCTTACAGGATCTGATACCACAGGACACATCATAGATCCATGGAGGCCGCACCTCACACCTTACAGGATCTGATACCACAGGACACATCATAGATCCATGAAGGCCGCACCTCACACCTTACAGGATCTTATACCACAGGGCACATCATAGATCCATGGAGGCCGCACCTCACACCTTACAGGATCTGATACCACAGGACACATCATAGATCCATGGAGGCCGCACCTCATAACTTACAGGATCTGATACCACAGGACACATCATAGATCCATGGAGGCCGCACCTCACACCTTACAGGATCTGATACCACAGGACACATCATAGATCCATGGAGGCCGCACCTCACACCTTACAGGATCTGATACCACAGGACACATCATAGATCCATGGAGGCCGCACCTCACACCTTACAGGATCTGATACCACAGGACACATCATAGATCCATGGAGGCCGCACCTCACACCTTACAGGATCTGATACCACAGGACACATCATAGATCCATGGAGGCCGCACCTCACACCTTACAGGATCTGATACCACAGGACACATCATAGATCCATGGAGGCCGCACCTCACACCTTACAGGATCTGATACCACAGGACACATCATAGATCCATGGAGGCCGCACCTCACACCTTACAGGATCTGATACCACAGGATACATCATAGATCCATGGAGGCCGCACCTCACACCTTACAGGATCTGATACCACAGGACACATCATAGATCCATGGAGGCCGCACCTCACACCTTACAGGATCTGATACCACAGGACACATCATAGATCCATGGAGGCCGCACCTCACACCTTACAGGATCTGATACCACAGGACACATCGTAGATCCATGGAGGCCGCACCTCATAACTTACAGGATCTGATACCACAGGACACATCATAGATCCATGGAGGCCGCACCTCACACCTTACAGGATCTGATACCACAGGACACATCATAGATCCATGGAGGCCGCACCTCATAACTTACAGGATCTGATACCTCAGGACACAACACAGGGTTACGGATGGTTTTCACCATTTTCTGAATCTCTGCTTGATGTCACTGTGTGAAACACCTCCTGACCTAATGTTTACCAGTTCTAGGTCATTGTATATAATGTAGACAATTCTCTGTCTGAACTGTACTAGAACATTCTCATCACAAAGAACTATAACCAAGAATGTTCCCACTCACTGACAGCAAGCAGAGATCCCAACAGTGTTAAGTGATTGAAATGCAGAGTCTGTTAGTATTTCGGTGAAGTTACTTTGCTGGGATTAGGACCCTCGCTCCATAACATTCGTTATTATTTACCTCCTTCATTCTTGGTCGATGTGATTTGTTTTCTTAGGGTATTACAAGCCATTGAAGAAGTCGCTGCAGAGAACAGTCCCACGGGCACAGCGGACCCCAAGTCTACCAACAAGGTGAAGAGAAAAGCCAGGAAAAGTCTGCAGGAGATGGTCGCCTGCATATCGCCAGCAATGATCCGGTAAGTGCAAGAACTTCTGTGCAGAGCCTCTTTCTGTGCAGAGCCTCTTTCTGTGCAGAGCCTCTTTCTGTGCAGAGCCTCTTTCTGTGCAGAGCCTCTTTCTGTGCAGAGCCTCTTTCTGTGCAGAGCCTCTTTCTGTGCAGAGCCTCTTTCTGTGCAGAGCCTCTTTCTGTGCAGAGCCTCTTTCTGTGCAGAGCCTCTTTCTGTGCAGAGCCTCTTTCTGTGCAGAGCCTCTTTCTGTGCAGAGCCTCTTTCTGTGCAGAGCCTCTTTCTGTGCAGAGCCTCTTTCTGTGCAGAGCCTCTTTCTGTGCAGAGCCTCTTTCTGTGCAGAGCCTCTTTCTGTGCAGAGCCTCTTTCTGTGCAGAGCCTCTTTCTGTGCAGAGCCTCTTTCTGTGCAGAGCCTCTTTCTGTGCAGAGCCTTTCTGTGCAGAGCCTTTTTCATACAGAGCTTTTCTTGCAGAGCCTTTCTGTGCAGCACTCATCTCTCTCTGATCATAGAGATGAGTGCAGGGAGGGGATAGAGAGGACTGTGCAGCTGGAATTGTTTTTCCTAAAACACTGAATGAGAAACTGCAGCTTCATTCCCCTCCTCTCCCCCTACCATTATTCGGTGGCCATGTGCATCGCACCGATTTTACGTTCCTGTTTTCTTCCTCTCCGCAGACTGACCGGTTGGGTTCTTCTGAAACTCTTCAATGGCTTCTTCTGGAATATTCAGATTCATAAGGGTCAGATGGCGATGGTGAAGAAGGCGGCCTCCGAGGTACCTGTAGAATTACATCACCGCGCTCCTATCAGTATCTTACCGTATTGATCAGGTCACATGGTGCCAGTTTATTTTTATTTTTTTTAAAGCTTTTTACCTTGGGAAGTTTTTTTTGTGCCGTTTTTAACAGCATTATGTAATATATTACGCTAGTATTTGACCCAATTGAAGTTGCGCCAATTTGATGACTGTGGGGTGGGGTCCTGGTTCCCCATCGATGGTTAAACCAGCGCCCAGCCACAAGTTTCTCCCCTCTGCTTCTCAGCCCACGGCCCCCACTGATGATATACATATGATACAATTGCTGTCCAGGCATTCTGGGGGTAACTTTACAACATCTGGAGTGCCCCTGTCTGGAGACCACTTCTTTAAACAATCCTCAAATGATTAATTCAGTGTTTCCCAACCAGGGTGCTTCCAGCTGTTGCAAACTACAACTCCCAGCATGCCCGGACAGCCTTTGACAGCCTTAGCATGTTTAAAATTTCCTCTTCCGATCCCTATAACTTTTTTTTTCTGTATATGGGGCTCATTCTTTCAGTTGGGATCTGTAGTTTATATTGGTGCAAGTTTTGTTTTGATGGGACTTTCTGATCACTTTTTATACCATTTTTTAGGGTGTACAAAGTGATCAATAATATGCAATTCTGGCAAATGTGGCTATTTTTTTTACGTAAACTCCATTGACTGTGCGGTTACAGTAATGTTACATTTTGATAGTTCTGACATCATTTACACACCATATATGTTTATTTTAATTAAAACATTTTTAAGGAGAAAAGCGGGTGATTCAAACTTTTATTAGGGAAGGGGGTTAAATCACTTATTTTTTATTTATTTTTTACACAATGCGGAGACGATTACATGTATTCTTCAGATTGCACACACTGTTCAATGCTATGCCATAGCATAGCACTGATCAGTGTTATCTGAACTCCATTGCTTCAGCCTGCCATGGCTGACTGGAGCATCAGATCATCGATCAGATGGCGAGGAGGCAGGTAAGGGCCCTCCCGCCGTCCTCTCAGCTGATAGGGATACCGCAGTTTGACCACTGTGGTCCTGACCAGCACTGCTGAGCAGCCAAGAATTTTTATTTTTTTTTACATTTTAGACGCTACAATCAGTATTGATTGTGGTGTCTTAGGGGTTAATGCCGGGTATCCCAGTGATTGGTGATGTCCAGCATTAGCCACGGGTCCCGGGCAGCTATTTCCTGAGAGCACGTTGTAGAAGGGGAACGGGTCAAGGGCGTACAGGTACACAGTTCGTTCTCGAGGTAAATACATGATGAGCCTTGATGATTTACAGGTGGGCCATGACTAAGGCGTGTGAGGAACGATAAACCCGTCGGTCAGTCTGCTGGCTTCTGTGTAATAGTATATGAATTCTTTAACTGTTCAAGCTAGATCTACCTTTTTATTAAAGACTCTACATTTCGATGCCGCTGATAATGTTTCTGACTCTACTTCTTCTTCTTCCCGTAGATGAAGGCTCCTCTCATCTTCCTTCCCGTTCACAAGTCGCACATCGACTACCTGCTGATCACCTTCATCTTGTTCTGCCATAACATCAAAGCCCCGCACATCGCTGCTGGGAACAACCTGAACATCCCAATCTTTAGGTCAGTATCTAGAATCAGTCATGAGGTCCTAGGTCACGTGCATTTCCCCCATAGACATCCCTAAATAATTCATGAATCAGGAGGCTCAGGCTGAACCAAGATGTTGGTTGTTCCTGCTGTGCACACAGAGATGAATACGTGATAAAGAATAATAATATGTAGCAGTACCGAATAGTCGTTCAGGATAGCAGAGTCATGATAAGGAATAATATGTAGCAGTGCCGATTAGTTTTTCAGGATAGCAGAGTCATGGTAAGAAATATTAATATACTGTATAGCAGTGCCGAGTAAGCACTTAGGGATAGTTTTTTAGGGATAGCAGAGCCATGTAAGGAATAATAATATATAGCAGTACCGAATAGTCGTTCAGGATAGCAGAGTCATGATAAGGAATAATATGTAGTAGTGCCGAGTAGTTTTTCAGGATAGCAGAGTTATTATAAGGAATAATATGTAGCAGTGCAGAGTAGTCATTCAGGATAGCAGAGTCATTATAAGGAATAATATGTAGCAGTGCAGAGTAGTTTTTCAGGATAGCAGAGTTATTATAAGGAATAATATGTAGCAGTGCCGAGTAGTTGTTCAGGACAGCAGAGTTATTATAAGGAATAATATGTAGCAGTGCCATGGAGTCATTCAGGATAGCAGAGTTATTATAAGGAATAATATGTAGCAGTGCTGAGTAGTTGTTCAGGATAGCAGAGTTATTATAAGGAATAATATGTAGCAGTGCTGAGTAGTTGTTCAGGATAGCAGAGTTATTATAAGGAATAATATGTAGCAGTGCTGAGTAGTTGTTCAGGATAGCAGAGTTATTATAAGGAATAATATGTAGCAGTGCTGAGTAGTTGTTCAGGATAGCAGAGTTATTATAAGGAATAATATGTAGCAGTGCTGAGTAGTTGTTCAGGATAGCAGAGTCATGATAAGGAATAATATGTAGCAGTGCCGAGTAGTTTTTCAGGATAGCAGAGTTATTATAAGGAATAATATGTAGCAGTGCTGAGTAGTTGTTCAGGATAGCAGAGTCATGATAAGGAATAATATGTAGCAGTGCTGAGTAGTTGTTCAGGATAGCAGAGTTATTATAAGGAATAATATGTAGCAGTGCCGAGTAGTTTTTCAGGATAGCAGAGTCATTATAAGGAATAATATGTAGCAGTGCTGAGTAGTTGTTCAGGATAGCAGAGTAATTATAAACAGAATTCAGGTCAATGTCCAGGTCTGAAGTGACAAGGTGACCCAGTTCCCGGTGCCCTTGGCTGATGTAACGTGAGGGTTATCAGGCGGATCACTACCCCCAGCGGGCGCGCTCTCCCTCTGAACATTCCTTTTATTTGGCAGCACCTTGATTCATTTGTTGGGCGGATTCTTCATCCGACGGAAACTGGACGAGACCCCAGATGGCAAGAAGGATGTCCTGTACCGCTCCCTGCTGCACGGGGTATGTGCCGGATCGGGTTCCCTCCATTATGTGCCGAGATATTTATAGGCTGATTACATGGCGGGCAGAGCATGTGCTGCACTTACCGAGTCAAAAGTATTGCACGTGATAAGCTTAGATACATCATGCACCATGTATCATGCATACTATCTTCTGAGCTTAGATACACTGGCTTAGCAGACAGTATCCTGCATGAGAGGCTTAGATACACCTCAGCAGACAGTATCATGGAGGATAAGCTTAGATACACCTTCTCAGCAGACAGTATCATGCATGATAAGCTTAGATACACCTTCTCAGCAGACCATATCATGCACGAAAGACTTGGATATGCCTGCACAGTAGAGAGTATCACGTATGATAGGCTTAGATACTCCTGCCCAGAAGACCGTGATATGCTTGATAGGTTTAGATAGGTATGCTCAGTAGACAGTATCATGCATGATAAGCTTAGATACACCTTCTCAGCAGACAGTATCATGTATGATAGGCTTAGATACACCGGCTCAGCAGACGGTATCATGTATGATAGGCTTAGATACACCGGCTCAGCAGACAGTATCATGTATGATAGGCTTAGGTACACCGGCTCAGCAGACGGTATCATGTATGATAGGCTTAGATACACCGTCTCAGCAGACAGATACTGTGCCCAGCAGGCTACATTGTACATAATAGACTGGGGTATACGCACTCATCTGCACAGTATCACACATCTTGGGCTTAGATACCCCTGCTCAAAAGACAGTATTGCGTTTGATGTGTTCAGATATGGCTCTTAAGTAGACAGCATCATGCATGATAGGATTAGATACTCCGGCTCAGAAGACAGTATCACACATGATAAACTTAGATACTCCAGCTCAAAAGAGAGTATTGTGCATTATACGCTTAATTACACCTCATTAGACAGTATCATGTATAATCTGCTTAGATACACCTGTTCAGCAGACAGTGCCCAGCGACTACATTGCACATAAAAGGATAATATATAGTGTCTCATCTGCACAGTATCACACATCATGGGCTTAGATACATCTGCTCAGAAGACAGTATTGCAAGTAATGGGTTTAGATATGCCTGCTAAGTAGACAGTATAGTGTTTAGATACACTGACTCTTGAGGGGCAAAGATACAGTAGCTGAACATTACGGTATCACACATGATGGGTTTAGATACACTGGCTTAGCAGACAATATCGCATATAACCTGTTTAGATACACTGACTAACTGTATTACACATGATAAACTTAGCTACACTGGGGAAACACAGTATCCCACACGATAGGCTTAGCTACAACAGACAGTGTCCCACTGCATAGATACACCAGTTAATCTAAGTATGATACACACTGCTGTATCTAAGCCAATTGACTACTGAGCTGGTTTATCTAAGCTTATTGTGTGTGATACTTTTGTATCTGTAATTACACACACATCACATGAGATTTTGTATCTAAGCACATCACGTAATACTATCTGCGCAGGTTGTGTATCTAAAAGTTTGATACCTTTTTACTGTATCTAAGCCTATAATCTATGCTACTGTGTAATAGATGATCTGTATCTAAGCCTATCATCCGTGATACTGACTGCTATGTTGGTGTATCTACAGATCATCTATAATGGAGTACACATAAGCTTAGGTGCTGTGGCTTAATTACACAGTAGCATAGATTATAGGCTTAGATACAGTAAAACGGTATCAAACTTTTAGATACACAACCTGCGCAGATAGCATTACGTAATGTGCTTAGATACAAAATATCACATGATGTGTGTGTGTGTGTGTAATTACGGATACAAAAGTATCACACATGGTAAGCTTAGATAAACCAGCTCAGTAGTCAATATCACATGATTGGCTTAGATACAGCAGTGTGTATCATACTTAGATTAACCGGTTCAGTAGATAGCCAGTTACACATTTTTATTAGAGTAGTGGTGTGGACCTCCAACTGTTGCGAAACTACAACTCCCAGCATGCCCGGACAGCCAACGGCTGTCCGGGCATGCTGGGAGTTGTAGTTTTGCAACTGCTGGAGGCACCCTGGTAGCACTGCTTTATAGATTGCTGACTTTTGCAGTATGGTGCGGATTATAGTGCATGGTCCACAGTTTGGAGACCACTGTATTAGGGAATGCTTAAAGGGAAACTCCGCTGTAAACATTTTATCCCCTATTCGAAGGATAGGAGATAAGATGTCTGATCGTGGGGGTCCTGCCGCTGGGGACCCCCGCGTTCTCGGCTGCGGCACCACAGACATCCGGAGCACGAAGCGAACTTTGCTCCGTGCAGGATTAATGGCGATGCGAGGCAGAGGCTTGTGATGTCACGGTCACGCGCCCTCAATGCAAGTCTATGGGAGGGGGCATGACGGACCCGCCCATAGACTAGCATTGAGGGGGCGTGGCCGTGACGTCACAAGCGGGGCATGATCGTGACATCACGAGCCCCTGACGCTGCATTGGACGCTCTAAACGAACGCCGGGTGCAGCAGGGAGATCGTGGGGATCCCCAGCGGCAGGACCCCAGTGATCAGACCTTTGGATAGGGGATAAGATGTCTACGGGTGGAGTACCTCTATAAGCAGTGATCATGCAGCGCCCCCTGGTGACTTAAATGGGTTATCCAGGAAAAATCTTTTTTTTTTATATATCAACTGGCTCCAGAAAGTTAAACGGATTTGTAAATTACTTCTATTAAAAAAAAATCGTAATCCTTTCAGTACTTATGAGCTGCTGAAGTTGAGTTGTTATTTTCTGTCTGAGTGCTCTCTGATGCCACGTGTCTCGGGAACCGCCCAGTTTAGAAGCAAATCCCCATAGCAAACCTCTTTTACTCTGTGCAGTTCCCGAGACAAGCAGAGATGTCAGCAGAGAACACTGTTGCCAGACTGAAAACAACAACTCAACTTCAGCAGCTGATAATTATTGGAAGGATTAAGATTTTTTAATAGAAGTCATTTACAAATCTGTTTAACTTTCCGGAGCCAGTTGATATATAAAAAAAAAAAGAAAAGAAAATAGTTTTTTCCTGGAATACCCCTTTAACCCTGCAGTGTCTGTGTCTTGCAGTACATCGAGCAGCTCCTGTGCCAGCAGCAGTTCCTGGAGATCTTCTTAGAGGGGACGCGTTCCCGGAGCGGGAAGACGTCGTGCGGCAGGGCGGGTCTGCTGTCCGTCATCGTGGACACCCTGTGCAGCAGCTCCGTCCCCGACGTGCTCATCATCCCCGTGGGCATCTCCTACGATCGGATCATAGAAGGACATTATAACGGCGAGCAGCTGGTGAGGGGCCCCGGAATCGCGTATCGCGGTCACGGTTATAGATCCAGTCCGAGAAAATGACCCCAAACTTTTTATTGTGTTCTAAGGGGAAGCCGAAGAAAGACGAGAGCCTGTGGGGCATCGCCAAGGGGGTCCTGCGCATGCTGCGGAAGAACTATGGCTGTGTCCGCATTGACTTTGCGCAGCCCTTTTCCCTCAAAGTAAGTGAACCCCCCCCCCCCCCATGTTACATTGTTAAGACGTCTATTTAGTATTTCTCACGTCTCATTCCAAAATCCTCATACTAATTACGTGACTGTATACCAGGGTTCCCCAACCTGCGGCTCTCCTGTTATTGCAGAACTACAACTCCCATCATGCCATAACAGCCTGTCAGATTATCTTAACCAGTGTTTTCCAACCTGTGGCTCTCCCATCATTGAAGAACTACAATCCCCATCATGCCCTGATAGCTTGTCTGTTCATCTAAGCCAGTGTTCTCCAACCTATGGCTTTCCCTTCATTGCAGGACTACAACTCTCATCATGCCCTGATTGCCTGCCTGGTCATCAAGTCTAGTGTTCCCCAACTTGTCTCTCCTGTTATGGCAGCAATACAACTCCCATCATGCCCTGACAGCCTGTCTGGTATTCTAAACCAGTGTTCTCCAACCTACAGCTCTCCCCTTTTTGCAAAACTACAACTCCCATTGTGCTCTGATAGGCTGTATGGTGATCTAGACCAGTGTTATCCAACCTGTGGCTCTCCCCTCATTGCAGAACTACAATTCCCATCATGCCCTGATAGCCTGTCTGTCCATTTAACCCAATGTTCTCCAACCTGTGTCTTTCCCTTCATTTCAGGACTACAACTCCCATCATGCCCTGATTGCCTTCCTGGTCAAGTCTAGTGTTCCCCAACATGTCTCTCCTGTTATAGCTGCAATACAACTCCCATCATGCCCTGATAGCCTGTCTGGTATTCTAAACCAGTGTTCTCCAACCTACAGCTCTCCCCTTTTATTTGCAAAACTACAACTCCCATTGTGCTCTGATTGTTTGTCTGTTATTCTAAACCAGTGTTCACCAACCTTTGGCTCTCCCATATTTGTAGAACTACAACTCCTATGATGTCCTGATAGATTGTCTGGTCATCTAGATCTGTGGCTCCTCAACTGTTGCAAAATTACAACTCCCATCATGCCCTGACAGCCAAAGGTTATCTGGAGCAGTGTCCCTCAGCCTGTGGCCCCTAGCTACTGCCAAACTAAAACTCCTATCAAGCTCTGACAGCACGATGGGAGTTGTATTTTTGCATTAGCTGCACACACAGATAGGGGATCACTGCTGGATACGTTTGCTTATCAGGAATCAGAAAAAGCTGGGTGCCTGCTCTTTGGAACTGTACTAGCTGCTCCGACATAAGCTTTCCAAGATGTAACTAAGAAACAGTTTTTGACTTTTTGTTCACAACTTTTCTGCTTCTTCCTAACCCTGAGTGTTTTCCAGGAGTATCTGGAGAGTCAGAGGCAGAAGCCGAGCCCCGCGCCCCTGTGTCTGGAGCAGGCGCTGCTGCCAGCCATCCTCTCCTCCAGGTGGGGCCCCTCAATGAAGAAAACTTCAGAGATGCCTTTTTTTTATTTTCATCTTTCAAGATCTCTGTTTGCTGTCAGTGAATTGAAATATATTGTTTATACTCAGAAGCTGAAAACCTGTCCTGATGTAATACTTCTCATAGCTGAGAGTTTGGTACAATTGTATCCAGTCTACACAATGCTCTGTGAGCTAAACAGCCCGGAATCCAGACTGATACATTGTACATAGCTAGTCCTGCTCTCAGCTGAGAAGTATATACAATTGTATCCAATCTACACAATGCCCTGTGAGCTAAACATCCTGGACTCCAGACTGATACATTGTACATAGCTAGTCCTGCTCTCAGCTGAGAAGTGATACAATTGTATCCAGTCTAGACAATGCTCTGTGAGCTAAACATCCTGGACCCCAGACTTATACATTGTACATAGCTCGTCCTGCTCTCAGCTGAGAAGTGATAACATTGTATCCAATCTAGACAATGCTCTGTGAGCTAAACATCCTGGACCCCAGACTGATACATTGTACATAGCTCGTCCTGCTCTCAGCTGAGAAGTGATACAATTGTATCCAGTCTAGACAATGCTCTGTGAGCTAAACATCCTGGACTCCAGACTGATACATTGTACATAGCTAGTCCTGCTCACAGCTGAGAAGTGATACAATTGTATCCAGTCTATAGACAATGCTCTGTGAGCTAAACATCCTGGACCCCAGACTGATACATTGTACATAGCTAGTCCTGCTCTCAGCTGAGAAGTGATAACATTGTATCCAGTCTAGACAATGCTCTGTGAGCTAAACATCCTGGACTCCAGACTGATACATTGTACATAGCTAGTCCTGCTCTCAGCTCAGAAGTGATACAATTGTATCCAGTCTAGACAATGCTCTGTGAGCTAAACATCCTGGACTCCAGACTGATACATTGTACATAGCTAGTCCTGCTCTCAGCTCAGAAGTGATACAATTGTATCCAGTCTAGACAATGCTCTGTGAGCTAAACATCCTGGACTCCAGACTGATACATTGTATATAGCTAATCCTGCTCTCAGCTGAGAAGTGATACAATTGTATCCAGTCTAGACAATGCTCTGGGAGCTAAACAGTTTTCAGACATATCCGAGCCTCGGAGGCACAAATCATGTGAACTGAGACTCTTTAGCAAGATCAGGACAGGTTTTTAGCTTCTGCAAGTAAGACAGAAAGTGTTTCTAGTCACTGACAGTAGGCAGAGATCTTGTAGATGATGCTGCATTGATAAAGCCTGGTCCTTATCTCATCATCTGGGAAATATTTAGTCACTTTGTGATCTTTTGACTTATAGACCGACTGACGCGTTGGCCGAGAGCATGGTGAGCGCCACCCCAGAGCTGTGGGCGGACGGCCCCATCCGGAGACAGGTCATCACCAACCTGGCCAACCACGTCCTGTTCAGTAAGTGGGATGTAATGTTCAGCTGTATACAGAGGTCCGGCTTCTCTTACTCTCTGTTATCAGTCTATTGCTCTCTCTTATCAGGCTGGGGAGATTCTGGCTGTAGTGATCTTTAAAGGAGTACTCCACTGGATTATTTTTTTATTTTTTTTTAAATCAGTTGATGCCACAAAGTTAAACAGATTTGTAAATTACTTCTATTAAAAAATCTTAATCCTTCCAGTACTTTTTAGGGGCTGTATATTACAGAGGAAATGTTTATCTTTTTGGATTTCTCTAATGTCATGACCACAGTGCTCTCTGCTGACCTCTGCAGGAACTGTCCAGAACAGCATATGTTTGCTATGGGAATTTTCTCCTGCTCTGGACAGTTCCTTAAATAGACAGCAGAGAGCACTGTGGTCATGACATAAGAAAAATCCAAAAAGATAAACATTTCCTCTGTAGTATACAGCCCCTAAAATGTACTGGAAGGATTAAGATTTTTTAATAGAAGTGATTTACAAATCTGTTTAACTTTCTGGCACCAGTTTATTTATTAAAAAATAAAATGTTTTCCACGGTAGTACCCCTTTAAGGGAACCTGTCTTTACTTTCCTGCTGCCTGAACCATGAGTCATTGTTGGTCCTGATGGCTTCTCCCTGCTGCACCAGCCTTAAAGGGATATTCCATTATAAGAAAATGTGTTTTCATATAAAAACATCCCTCCAAGATATATAACTTACTAATATAGTGTTCTCATTGTACTGGCTTCAGCATGATTTTGTGTAGTCCTCTCATTGTCAGTGTGATATTGTCTCAGCAGCTCCCAGGCTCCTTCCTCTCTCCTGACAGGAAGTTGTGTAGTCATATCATTGTCAGTTTGGTCTTGTCTCCAGCTCCCAGGATCCTCCCTTTTTCCTGACAGTTGTGTAGTCCTCTCGTTGTCAGTTTGGTTTTGTCTCCAGCTCCCCCCCCCCTCCTCTCTCTTGACAGGAAGTTGTGTAGTCATCTCATTGTCTGTGTGATGTTGTCTGAGCAGCTCCTCCCTCTCTCCTGACAAGAAGTTGTGTAGTACTTGCATGGTCAGTGTGGTGTTGTCTCCAGCTCCACATCTTCTCTTCCTCTCCTGACAAGAAGTTGCGTAGTCCTCTAATTGTCAATGTGGTGTTGTCTCAGCAGCTCCCAGCTTTTCCCCCTCTCCTGACAAGAAGTTGTGTAGTCCTCTCATTGTCTGTGTGATGTTGTCTGAGCAGCTCCTCCCTCTCTCCTGCCAAGAAGTTGTGTAGTCCTCATTGTCAATGTGGTAATGTCTCAGCAGCTCCTAGCTTTTCTCCCTCTCCTCACATGAAGTTGTGTAGTCCTCTCATGGTCAGTGTGGTGTTGTCTTCAGCTCCTTAGCTCTCTCCCGATACATCAGCATCGTCGTCTGCTGCCTCAGGAGGCGTGGCAAAATCTTCACTCTGAGCTCTAGCTCCACCCCCTGATGTCACCAGCTCCTACACCTACATCACCATCTCCCTGGCATACACATCTATATATTTACAGGGACATTTAGGGAGAATAAGGTGTGGTTGCAGCATGCTACCTTGTGCTGAGCAATGCCACAGGCAGAGGAGCAGGCAGGGAATGAATACAGCAGGTGCTGCAAATTTCCTTTGTAGAAAGATGTTCTGCAGAAGCTTTGGGCAGGGGTGCTGTGGGAGGACTGTGATGAAAAGCTGAGGGGAAGAAGTTCTTTGGATTTTGGTTATCACATTAGTGACAGGAAGTGCAGCCCCCCCCCCCCTCCCCCCCCCGCAGTCAGTATGGGAAGTATTGACTCCTTGGTGGGGTTTAGCTGAGGACTCTGTAGATCTTCATGATTTAGGAGAAGACTTTTTACCTGCTGATGTTACAGTTTTGATCATTCTTCCTCCAGCCGCAGACCAGTGCTGTGCCGTCATGTCTACCCACATTGTCGCCTGTCTGCTCTTGTACCGCTATCGGGAGGTGAGTCCTGCTCGCTATGGTTCCCATAGTTCTCCAGCTTTGGACGACGTCTGACCACCAGTTGACATGTATCCTCAGGGGGTGAGCCTCTCCGTGCTGGTGGAGGACTTCTTCTCCATGAAGGAGGAGGTCCTGGCCCGGGACTTTGACCTGGGATTTTCTGGCAGCTGCGAGGACGTGGTCATGCACGCCATCCACCTCCTGGGGAACTCCGTGATCATCACCCACCCCGGACCCAGCAACGAGTTCTTCATCGCCCCCAACACCAACATCCCCGCCGTGTTTGAGCTCAACTTCTACAGTAACGGGGTCCTTCACGTCTACATCACCGAGGCCATTGTGGGTAAGGACAAGGGGATAAGATGTCTGATCGCGAGGGTCCGGCCACTGGAACCCCCCCCCCCCCCCCCCCCTCCGATCTCCATGCTGGCACCCCGGCGTTCTGAACATTGTTAGAGGGGTACTCCCGTGGAAAACTTTTTTAATTTTTTTTTTTTTAATCACCTGGTGCCAGAAAGTTAAACAGATTTGTAAATTACTTCTATTAAAAAATCTTAATCCTTCCAGTACTTTTTAGGGGCTGTATACTACAGAGAAAATGTTTATCTTTTTGGATTTCTCTTATGTCACGACCACAGTGCTCTCTGCTGACCTCTGCTGTCTATTTAAGGAACTGTCCAGAGCAGGAGAAAATTCTCATAGCAAACATATGCTCCTCTGGACAGTTCCTAAAATGGACAGCGAGGTCAGCAGAGAGCACTGTGCTCGTGACATAAGAGAAATCCAAAAAGAAAACATTTCCTCTGTAGTATACAGCCCTTAAAAAGTACTGGAAGGATTAAGATTTTTTTAATAGAAGTAATTTACAAATCTGTTTAACTTTCTGGCACCAGTTGATTTAAAAAAAAAAAAAAAAAAAAAAAGTTTTCCACGGGAGTTCCCCTTTAAAGGGGTATTCCGTGAAAAAACATATATATATATATATATATATATATATATATATATATATTTTTTTTTTTTTTTTTTTTCAAATCAACTGGCTCCAGAAAGTTAAACAGATTTGTAAACGACTTCTGTTAAAAAAAAAAAAAAAAAAAAAAAAAAATATATATATATATATATATATATATATATATATATTAATCCTTCCAGTACTTATCAGCTGCTGGAGTTTAGTTGTTCTTTTCCGTCTGACCACTGTGCTCTCTGCTGACACCTATCTGTCTGTCTCAGGAACTGTCCAGTGTAGCAGCAAATCCCCATAGCAAACCTATCCTGCTCTGGACAGTTCCTGAGACCGACAGACAGGTGTCAGCAGAGAGCACTGTGGTCAGACGGAAAAGACCAACTCAACTTCAGCAGCTGATAAGTACTGGTAGGATTAAGATTTTTTTTTAATAGAAGTAATTCACAAATCTGTTTAACTTTCTGGAGCCAGTTGATATGAAAAAAAAATGTTTTTTTGTGGAATACCACTTTTAAAGGTAAAAATTCATGGAATTACCCCTTTAGGAGACCTGGGGTTGAGTGGCTGTGGTCATGACATCACACTACGCCCCCTCCATTCATGTCTATGGGAGGGGGCGTGGTCACGCCCCCTCCAATAGACATGAGTGGAGGGGGCGTGGCATCACGATCACTCCTGCTGAACCCAGTGTTCTAAACATAATGCCTAGGGGCGGCTTACCCCTTTAACGTCTGTTTTCTATGATGTTTTGTACCTTTCAGCCAGCGCTCTGCATGCAGAGCTGAAAAGGAGGACGACTGACCTGACTTTAGGAGCCTCCGAGGGAACCATCAGCCAAGAGAGACTGCTCCGCACCGCCGCCGCCTTGTGTTACCTGCTCTCCAATGAAGGAATGATTGCTCTGGTACGGTGAGAGGTCACAGACTTCATATCCCATCACAAGCTCTAGGAATGGTGATCGCGGTGGGGTCCTGGGCACTGCAATGGGGTCTCTCATGGTCTCCTGGACCCCAGGACCTCACCGCATGATCGGGGGGGGGGGGGGTCATCACAATTAGATTAGTCAGCCTTTGATTTGAATAATGCAGAATTTACAGTAAATATCATTTTTAGGTGACTAGAACCGCTATATACTAATGTTAGGGGTTACTCCGCCTTCCAAGCAGGGGCTCTGGCGGGGTCTTAAAAAGTCTAGAGCACGGCTCATATAGTAGTCAAATAAAACTGAACTTGGTGCCAATGTAACAGATCTCTATACAGTGAAGAGATAAAGCCACAATATGGTGCCCGTATAGCATCTCCATAAAGTGGTCAAATAATATCACCACACAGTACCCAAGTAACATTGCTGTAAAATGATCCGATACGTGGTGACCATGTAACCGTCCTATATGATTGTTACATAATGGCTGACACTAATAACTGACACAGAGATGATGGGACGCTAATGACTGTGACACAGAGAGATGAGGGTATAATATCCTTGTTCTTATAGAAGTTTGATATGGCGGTATAATATTCTTGTTCCTCTAGAAGTTTGATATGGCGGTATAATATCCTTGTTCTTTGAAGTTCAGTATGGCAGTATAATATCCTTGTTCAGTATGGCGGTATAATATCCTTGTTCTTATAGAGGCTCAGTATGGCGGTATAATATCCTTCTCCTTCTAGATGTTTATGGCGATATAATATCCTTGTTCTTTGAGGTTCAGTATGACTGTATAATATCCTTGTTCTTTGAGGTTCGGTATGACAGTATAATATCCTTGTTATAGAGGTTCAGTATGGCGGTATAATATCCTTGTTAAAAAGCTTCAGTGTGGCGGTATAATATCCTTGTCCTTTGAGGTTCGGAATGACAGTATAATATCCTTGTTATAGAGGTTCAGTATGGCGGTATAATATCCTTGTTAAAAAGCTTCAGTGTGGCGGTATAATATCCTTGTCCTTTGAGGTTCGGTATGACAGTATAATATCCTTGTTATAGAGGTTCAGTATGGCGGTATAATATCCTTGTTAAAAAGCTTCAGTGTGGCGGTATAATATCCTTGTCCTTTGAGGTTCGGAATGACAGTATAATATCCTTGTTATAGAGGTTCAGTATGACAGTATAATATCCTTGTTAAAGAGGTTCAGTATGGTGGTATAATATCCTTGTTCTTCTAGATGTTTGTTATGGCGGTATAATATCCTTGTTCTTATTGAAGTTCACTATGGCAGTATACTATCCTTGTTCTTCTTGATATTTGTTATGGCTCTTATAGAGGATCGATCTGGCTGTATAATATCCTTGTTCTTACAGAGGATAGATATGGCGGTATAATATTCTTGTTCTTTGAGGTTCAGTATGACAGTATAATGTCCTTGTTCTTTTTAGATGTTTGTTATGGCGGTATAATATCCTTGTTCTTACAGAGGATCGATATGGTGGTATAATATCCTTGTTCTTATAGAAGTTCTCTATGGCGGTATAATATCCTTGTTCTTATAGAGGTTCGGTATGGCAGTAAAATATCCTTATTCTTATAGAAGTTCACTATGACAGTATAATATCCTTGTTCTTCTAGAAGTTTGATATGGCGGTATAATATCCTTGTTCTTATAGAAGTTCTCTATGGCGGTATAATATCCTTGTTCCTCTAGAAGCTTGATATGGCGGTATAATATCCTGGCTCCTATAAATGTTTCTTCCTTTCAGCCTTGTCAGATGTTCTACCAGGTGTGCCACGAGGCGGTGCAGCGGCTGATCACGTACGGGGTCCTCTTGGTGGCCGAGGTTTGTATCCCCTCTAGTGCCTTCGTTTATTTATTGCGCCAAACTTGGATCCACGTCCTCTGCTCCAGTCACAACCAGAGCTGCACTTACTGTTCTGCTGGATTCCTGTTGGCTCTACGGTTGCAGGATTTCATTGGTCTCTGTCTCACTCTTTGGGTTATCATCTGTATAGAGCAGTGGTCTTCAAACTGTGGACCTCCCGATGTTGCAAAACTACAACTCCCAGCGTGCCCGGACAGCCAACGGCTGTCCGGGCATGCTGGGAGTTGTAGTTTTGCAACATCGGGGGGTCCACAGTTTGCAGATCACTGCTATAGAGTATTCTTTGTTGTAGTGCATTGTGGGAGATTTATCAAAACCTATCCAGGGGAAATGTTACCGAGTTGCCCATAGCAACCAATCAGATGGCTACTTTCATTTTCCAGAGGCCTTTTTCTAAAATGAAAGCAGCGATCTGATTGGTTGCTATGGGCAACTCAGCAACATTTCCACTGCACAGGTTTTGATAAATCTCCCACAATGCACTACAACAAAGAATACGTCTGGACAATGGTGGCTAGACATGAGCGAACTTACAGTAAATTCGATTCGTCACGAACTTCTCGGCTCGGCAGTTGATGACTTTTCCTGCGTAAATTAGTTCAGCCTTCAGGTGCTCCAGTGGGCTGGATACAGTCCTAGGAAAGAGTCTCCTAGGACTGTATCCACCTTTTCCAGCCCACGGGAGCACCTGAAAGATGAACTAATTTATGCAGGAAAAGTCATCAACTGCCGAGCCGAGAAGTTCGTGACGAATAGAATTTACTGTAAGTTCGCTCATCTACTGGTGGCATTTGGATTCCGTATGGTAGGAGTTTGAACGCAGCTTTGGATGTGACCGGAGTATAAGGCGCCACCGGACCCATGATAAGTAGTAGTGATATATCCGGGAATTAATTGAACTTCTACTTCTTTAAATCTTAAGGAAGATCAGGAGGATGGGAGTCCGAACCTTGCAGAGTCCACTTGGGACAACAAGATGGCGGACCATGTGCGCTGGAGGAGCGAGGAGGAGGATGAAGACAGCGATTTTGGAGAGGAGCAAAGAGACCGATATCTGAAGGTACAAGAATAATTTGACCTGCATAATGGAGACTTCACCTTTATTAGGCTGCGTTCACACCACGTTTTTGCAATACAGTTCCCGTATACTTTTTAAATTTGAAAAACATATTGGAACCGTATTGAAAACCGTACGCATTGCCTCTCCATTGAAAACCGTAGGCCAAAAGATGCATCCGGTGGCGTTTTGCGTCTTGTACGATTTTGCCAGTTTTTTTTCCCCCCGTACCCAAAACCGTAGCCTATTACGTTTTTTGGTCCGGGTGAAAAACCGTATACGTTTTTATTTATTTATTTTTTAACCTGGGAGTCAATGGGAACCGTACAGAACTGTATGTGCGGTCGGTTCCATCCGGTTTTCACCATATGGTTTTTGACTTTGCGCATTTTTTTTCTTGGAATCTCAATCAAACAAGTGAAACTTTATTCATAATGGAATGAAAAGTTAAAAACATATGTTTTATTCCTTAAAAAAAAACTGATGCAACCCGACATCATTTTTGAAACTGTATACGGATTAAAATTTGTAGACACGTTTTGATACAGTTTAGTCAGGTTTTGAGGAATCCGTTTTTCATCAAAAACCTGATACGGGAACTGTATTGCAAAAACGTGGTGTGAATGCAGCCTTATAACACTCAGAACCCCTAATGGACCATTGGCACATCTAGGGGCCCCCTCCCTGCTCCCCAGTAGTCATGACAGGCATTTACATGGTTTCCCCCAAGTAGTCACATCATCTAGTCACCTTGTCCCTGCCACTAGTCACAGCAGACATGCACATATTGTAATCACCTCCCCCACTAGTCACAGCAGACATGCACATATTGTAATCACCTCCCCCACTAGTCACAACAGACATGCATATATTGTAATCCCCTCCCCCACTAGTCACAGCAGACATGCATATATTGTAATCACCTCCCCCACTAGTCACAGCAGACATGCACATATTGTAATCACCTCCCCCACTAGTCACAGCAGACATGCACATATTGTAATCACCTCCCCCACTAGTCACAGCAGACATGCACATATTGTAATCACCTCCCCCACTAGTCACAGCAGACATGCATATATTGTAATCACCTCCCCCACTAGTCACAGCAGACATGCACATATTGTAATCACCTCCCCCACTAGTCACAGCAGACATGCACATATTGTAATCACCTCCCCCACTAGTCACAGCAGACATGCACATATTGTAATCACCTCCCCCACTAGTCACAGCAGACATGCACATATTGTAATCACCTCCCCCACTAGTCACAGCAGACATGCACATATTGTAATCACCTCCCCCACTAGTCACAGCAGACATGCACATATTGTAATCACCTCCCCCACTAGTCACAGCAGACATGCACATATTGTAATCACCTCCCCCACTAGTCACAGCAGACATGCACATATTGTAATCACCTCCCCCACTAGTCACAGCAGACATGCACATATTGTAATCACCTCCCCCACTAGTCACAGCAGACATGCACATATTGTAATCACCTCCCCCACTAGTCACAGCAGACATGCACATATTGTAATCACCTCCCCCACTAGTCACAGCAGACATGCACATATTGTAATCACCTCCCCCACTAGTCACAGCAGACATGCACATATTGTAATCACCTCCCCCACTAGTCACAGCAGACATGCACATATTGTAATCACCTCCCCCACTAGTCACAGCAGACATGCACATATTGTAATCACCTCCCCCACTAGTCACAGCAGACATGCACATATTGTAATCACCTCCCCCACTAGTCACAGCAGACATGCACATATTGTAATCACCTCCCCCACTAGTCACAGCAGACATGCACATATTGTAATCACCTCCCCCACTAGTCACAGCAGACATGCACATATTGTAATCACCTCCCCCACTAGTCACAGCAGACATGCACATATTGTAATCACCTCCCCCACTAGTCACAGCAGACATGCACATATTGTAATCACCTCCCCCACTAGTCACAGCAGACATGCACATATTGTAATCACCTCCCCCACTAGTCACAGCAGACATGCACATATTGTAATCACCTCCCCCACTAGTCACAGCAGACATGCACATATTGTAATCACCTCCCCCACTAGTCACAGCAGACATGCACATATTGTAATCACCTCCCCCACTAGTCACAGCAGACATGCACATATTGTAATCACCTCCCCCACTAGTCACAGCAGACATGCACATATTGTAATCACCTCCCCCACTAGTCACAGCAGACATGCACATATTGTAATCACCTCCCCCACTAGTCACAGCAGACATGCATATATTGTAATCACCTTCCCCACTAGTCACAGCAGACATGCATATATTGTAATCACCTTCCCCACTAGTCACAGCAGACATGCATATATTGTAATCACCTTCCCCACTAGTCACAGCGGACATGCATATATTGTAATCACCTTCCCCACTAGTCACAGCAGACATGCATATATTGTAATCACCTTCCCCACTAGTCACAGCAGACATGCATATATTGTAATCACCTTCCCCACTAGTCACAGCGGACATGCATATATTGTAATCACCTTCCCCACTAGTCACAGCAGACATGCACATATTGTAATCACCTCCCCCACTAGTCACAGCAGACATGCACATATTGTAATCACCTCCCCCACTAGTCACAGCAGGCTCCTGCTAGTCACATCCGGGCTCTGCATTAGGTTACCTCCTCCTTCTGCATCAGGCTATCACATCTATTCACCGCCTCCCCCTACTGGTCACAGCAGGCTTCTGCATCCAGGTACCACATCTCCAAAGTCACATTAGGCACCTACATCCATTCACCACCTCCCCCTACTAGTCGCAGCCGGCTTCTGCAACTAGTCCTCACATCCATCTACTAGTCACAGCAGGTTCCCACATCAGTCTATCCACTACTAGCCACAGCAGGCCTCTGCATCCAGTCACCATCTCCCCTTTCTACTCATGCATGGCTAACTCTCCACCTCCCCCTACTAGTTATAGCAGTGTTCTGCAGCTAGTCACCACCTCTTCACTAGTCATACTAGGTACCCGCATCTATTCACCACCTTCCCACTACTAGTCACAGCAGGCCTCTGCATCTAGTCCCCACATCTCCAGTAATCACACTAGACACCCACATCTATTCACATCCTACCCTCTACTAGTCACAAAAGGCTTCTGCAACTAGTCCGCACTACTCTCTACTAGACCAAGCATCTGTTCACCACCTATCCACTACTAGTCACAGCAGGCTTTGGCATCTAGTCACCCACATCTATTCACCTCCTTCCCCTACTGGTCACAGCAGGCTTCTGAAACTAGTTCTCACTTCCCTCTACTAGTCACAGCAGGTTCTTATCACCGCCTATCTATTACTAGTCACAGCAGGTTCTTATCACCGCCTATCTACTACTAGTCACAGCAGGTTCTTATCACCGCCTATCCACTACTAAGCACAGCAGGTTATCATCGCCTATCTACTACTAGTCACAGCAGGTTCTTATCACAGCCTATCTACTACTAGTCACAGCAGGTTCTTACATCTGTTCACCACCTATCCACTACTAGTCACAGCAGGCTTTGGCATCTAGTCACCCACACCTATTCACCTCCTTCCCCTACTGGTCACAGCAGGCTTCTGAAACTAGTTCTCACTTCCCTCTACTAGTCACAGCAGGTTCTGACATCTGTTCACCACCTATCCACTACTAGTCACAGCAGGGTCTTACATCTGTTCACCGCCTATCTACTACTAGTCATAGCAGGTTCTTATCACCGCCTATCTATTACTAGTCACAGCAGGTTCTTATCACCGCCTATCTACTAGTCACAGCAGGTTCTTATCACCGCCTATCTACTACTAGTCATAGCAGGTTCTTATCACCGCCTATCTACTACTAGTCACAGCAGGGTCTTATCACCGCCTATCTATTACTAGTCACAGCAGGGTCTTACATCTGTTCACCGCCTATCCACTACTAGTCACAGCAGGTTCTTATCACCGCCTATCTACTACTAGTCACAGCAGGGTCTTACATCTGTTCACCGCCTATCTACTACTAGTCACAGCAGGTTCTTATCACCGCCTATCTACTACTAGTCACAGCAGGTTCTTATCACCGCCTATCTATTACTAGTCACAGCAGGTTCTTATCACCGCCTATCTATTACTAGTCACAGCAGGTTCTTATCACCGCCTATCTATTACTAGTCACAGCAGGTTCTTATCACCGCCTATCTACTACTAGTCACAGCAGGTTCTTATCACCGCCTATCTACTACTAGTCACAGCAGGTTCTTATCACAGCCTATCTATTACTAGTCACAGCAGGGTCTTACATCTGTTCACCGCCTATCTACTACTAGTCACAGCAGGTTCTTACATCTGTTCACCGCCTATCTACTACTAGTCACAGCAGGTTCTTATCACCGCCTATCTACTACTAGTCACAGCAGGTTCTTATCACCGCCTATCTACTACTAGTCACAGCAGGGTCTTACATCTGTTCACCGCCTATCCACTACTAGTCACAGCAGGTTGTTATCACCGCCTATCTACTACTAGTCACAGCAGGTTCTTATCACCGCCTATCTACTACTAGTCACAGCAGGTTCTTATCACAGCCTATCTACTACTAGTCACAGCAGGTTCTTACATCTGTTCACCGCCTATCTACTTCTAGTCACAGCAGGTTCTTATCACAGCCTATCTAATACTAGTCACAGCAGGTTCTTACATCTGTTCACCGCCTATCTACTTCTAGTCACAGCAGGTTCTTACATCTGTTCACCGCCTATCTACTTCTAGTCACAGCAGGTTCTTATCACCGCCTATCTACTACTAGTCACAGCATGTTCTTATCACCGCCTATCTACTACTAGTCACAGCAGGTTCTTATCACCGCCTATCTACTACTAGTCACAGCAGGTTCTTATCACTGCCTATCTACTACTAGTCACAGCAGGTTCTTATCACCGCCTATCTACTACTAGTCACAGCAGGTTCTTATCACCGCCTATCCACTACTAGTCACCACTTGTGACACTACTCACCACCTCCAACTAGTCACAGCAGGCTTCTGCATTCAGTCACCACCTCCTCCTACTAGTCGCAGCAAGCTTCGGCATCTTGTCACCCACATCTATTAACCACCTCCCCTATTTTTCACAGAGGGCTCCTGGACCTAGTTCTTATCTCTACTAGTCACAGCAGGTTCTTACATCTGTTCACCACCAATCCATTACTAGTCACAGCAGGTTCTTACATCTGTGCACCACCAATCCATTACTAGTCACAGCAGGTTCTTACATCTGTGCACCACCAATCCATTACTAGTCACAGCAGGTTCTTACATCTGTTCACCACCAATCCATTACTAGTCACAGCAGGTTCTTACATCTGTTCACCACCAATCCATTACTAGTCACAGCAGGTTCTTACATCTGTGCACCACCAATCCATTACTAGTCACAGCAGGTTCTTACATCTGTTCACCACCAATCCATTACTAGTCACAGCAGGTTCATACATCTGTTCACCACCAATCCATTACTAGTCACAGCAGGTTCTTACATCTGTTCACCACCAATCCATTACTAGTCACAGCAGGTTCATACATCTGTTCACCACCAATCCATTACTAGTCACAGCAGGTTCTTACATCTGTGCACCACCAATCCATTACTAGTCACAGCAGGTTCTTACATCTGTTCACCACCAATCCATTACTAGTCACAGCAGGTTCATACATCTAGTCACCACCAATCCATTACTAGTCACAGCAGGTTCTTACATCTGTTCACCACCAATCCATTACTAGTCACAGCAGGTTCTTACATCTGTTCACCACCAATCCATTACTAGTCACAGCAGGTTCTTACATCTGTTCACCACCAATCCATTACTAGTCACAGCAGGTTCTTACATCTGTTCATCACCAATCCATTACTAGTCACAGCAGGTTCTTACATCTGTTCACCACCAATCCATTACTAGTCACAGCAGGTTCTTACATCTGTGCACCACCAATCCATTACTAGTCACAGCAGGTTCTTACATCTGTTCACCACCAATCCATTACTAGTCACAGCAGGTTCTTACATCTGTTCACCACCAATCCATTACTAGTCACAGCAGGTTCATACATCTGTGCACCACCAATCCATTACTAGTCACAGCAGGTTCTTTCATCTGTTCACCACCAATCCATTACTAGTCACAGCAGGTTCTTACATCTGTTCACCACCAATCCATTACTAGTCACAGCAGGTTCTTACATGTGTGCACCACCAATCCATTACTAGTCACAGCAGGTTCTTACATCTGTGCACCACCAATCCATTACTAGTCACAGCAGGTTCTTACATCTGTGCACCACCAATCCATTACTAGTCACAGCAGGTTCTTACATCTGTTCACCACCAATCCATTACTAGTCACAGCAGGTTCTTACATCTAGTCACCACCAATCCATTACTAGTCACAGCCGGTTCTTACATCTGTGCACCACCAATCCATTACTAGTCACAGCAGGTTCTTACATCTGTTCACCACCAATCCATTACTAGTCACAGCAGGTTCTTACATCTGTGCACCACCAATCCATTACTAGTCACAGCAGGTTCTTACATCTGTTCACCACCAATCCATTACTAGTCACAGCAGGTTCTTACATCTGTGCACCACCAATCCATTACTAGTCACAGCAGGTTCTTACATCTGTGCACCACCAATCCATTACTAGTCACAGCAGGTTCTTACATCTGTGCACCACCAATCCATTACTAGTCACAGCAGGTTCTTACATCTAGTCACCACCAATCCATTACTAGTCACAGCAGGTTCTTACATCTGTTCACCACCAATCCATTACTAGTCACAGCAGGTTCTTACATCTAGTCACCACCAATCCATTACTAGTCACAGCAGGTTCTTACATCTGTTCACCACCAATCCATTACTAGTCACAGCAGGTTCTTACATCTGTTCACCACCAATCCATTACTAGTCACAGCAGGTTCTTACATCTGTTCACCACCAATCCATTACTAGTCACAGCAGGTTCTTACATCTGTTCACCACCAATCCATTACTAGTCACAGCAGGTTCTTGCATCTGTTCACCACCAATCCATTACTAGTCACAGCAGGTTCTTACATCTGTTCACCACCAATCCATTACTAGTCACAGCAGGTTCTTACATCTGTTCACCACCAATCCATTACTAGTCACAGCAGGTTCTTACATCTGTTCACCACCAATCCATTACTAGTCACAGCAGGTTCTTGCATCTGTTCACCACCAATCCATTACTAGTCACAGCAGGTTCTTACATCTGTTCACCACCAATCCATTACTAGTCACAGCAGGTTCATACATCTAGTCACCACCAATCCATTACTAGTCACAGCAGGTTCTTACATCTGTGCACCACCAATCCATTACTAGTCACAGCAGGTTCTTACATCTGTTCACCACCAATCCATTACTAGTCACAGCAGGTTCTTACATCTAGTCACCACCAATCCATTACTAGTCACAGCAGGTTCTTACATCTGTTCACCACCAATCCATTACTAGTCACAGCCGGTTCTTACATCTGTGCACCACCAATCCATTACTAGTCACAGCAGGTTCTTACATCTGTTCACCACCAATCCATTACTAGTCACAGCAGGTTCTTACATCTGTGCACCACCAATCCATTACTAGTCACAGCAGGTTCTTACATCTGTTCACCACCAATCCATTACTAGTCACAGCAGGTTCATACATCTGTGCACCACCAATCCATTACTAGTCACAGCAGGTTCTTACATCTGTTCACCACCAATCCATTACTAGTCACAGCAGGTTCTTACATCTGTTCACCACCATCCATTACTAGTCACAGCAGGTTCTTACATCTGTTCACCACCAATCCATTACTAGTCACAGCAGGTTCTTACATCTGTGCACCACCAATCCATTACTAGTCACAGCAGGTTCTTACATCTAGTCACCACCAATCCATTACTAGTCACAGCAGGTTCTTACATCTGTTCACCACCAATCCATTACTAGTCACAGCCGGTTCTTACATCTGTTCACCACCAATCCATTACTAGTCACAGCAGGTTCTTACATCTAGTCACCACCAATCCATTACTAGTCACAGCAGGTTCTTACATCTGTTCACCACCAATCCATTACTAGTCACAGCCGGTTCTTACATCTGTGCACCACCAATCCATTACTAGTCACAGCCGGTTCATACATCTGTTCACCACCAATCCATTACTAGTCACAGCAGGTTCTTACATCTGTTCACCACCAATCCATTACTAGTCACAGCAGGTTCTTACATCTGTTCACCACCAATCCATTACTAGTCACAGCAGGTTCTTACATCTGTTCACCACCAATCCATTACTAGTCACAGCAGGTTCTTACATCTGTTCACCACCAATCCATTACTAGTCACAGCAGGTTCTTACATCTGTGCACCACCAATCCATTACTAGTCACAGCAGGTTCTTACATCTGTTCACCACCTATCCATTACTAGTCACAGCAGGTTCTTACATCTGTTCACCACCAATCCATTACTAGTCACAGCAGGTTCTTACATCTGTTCACCACCAATCCATTACTAGTCACAGCAGGTTCTTACATCTGTTCACCACCAATCCATTACTAGTCACAGCAGGTTCTTACATCTGTTCACCACCAATCCATTACTAGTCACAGCAGGTTCTTACATCTGTTCACCACCAATCCATTACTAGTCACAGCAGGTTCTTACATCTGTTCACCACCAATCCATTACTAGTCACAGCAGGTTCTTACATCTGTTCACCACCTATCCATTACTAGTCACAGCAGGTTCTTACATCTGTGCACCACCAATCCATTACTAGTCACAGCAGGTTCTTACATCTGTTCACCACCAATCCATTACTAGTCACAGCAGGTTCATACATCTGTTCACCACCAATCCATTACTAGTCACAGCAGGTTCTTACATCTGTTCACCACCAATCCATTACTAGTCACAGCAGGTTCTTACATCTGTGCACCACCAATCCATTACTAGTCACAGCAGGTTCTTACATCTGTGCACCACCAATCCATTACTAGTCACAGCAGGTTCTTACATCTGTGCACCACCAATCCATTACTAGTCACAGCAGGTTCTTACATCTGTTCACCACCAATCCATTACTAGTCACAGCAGGTTCTTACATCTGTTCACCACCAATCCATTACTAGTCACAGCAGGTTCTTACATCTGTTCACCACCAATCCATTACTAGTCACAGCAGGTTCTTACATCTGTTCACCACCAATCCATTACTAGTCACAGCAGGTTCATACATCTGTGCACCACCAATCCATTACTAGTCACAGCAGGCCTCGGCATCTAGCCACTATCTCCCCCTTCTACTCATACCTGGCTAATACATCTACTCTGCAACTAGTCACCACCGACCGGTCACCCACATCTATTCAGAACCTCCCTGCATAGAAGTCATATCTATTCACTAGGGATGTCCCAATACCATTTTTTTTTTTAAGACAAAGTACGAGTACCGATACTTTTTTTTATGTACTTGCCGATAACAATTACCGATACTTTTTTCTATGTCATGTGACAGGGTTTTTTAATGGGAAAAAGGGGTGTGTTTGTTATTTTTATTTTATTGTTTTAAAGTTTTTATTAGAGGAAGGGCTTTTTATATTTAAAAAAAAAAGATTTTATTTTATTTAAAAGGGGGTGGGGGTATTCAAACTTTTATTAGGCAAGGGGTTAATTCACATTTATTATTTATTTATTTATTTTTACACATTTTTTCCCCCACTTTTTTTTTAATCCCCATAGGACACTATTACATGCAATCTGTAGATTGCATACACTGATCAATGGTATGCCATAGCATAGCATTGATCAGTGTTATCAGCGCTCCTTTACTACTGCCTGCCATGGACGGTCGGCACAGAGCACGGTAAGGGATCTCCGGCCGTCCTCACAGCTGATCGGGACACCGCGGTGATCCCGATCAGCATCCCTGAGCTAACTGTCAGTTAACTTCAGGACTTTTAGATGCCACGATCACGCGGTGATGTTCGGCATTAGCCACAGGTCCCGGCTATGACGTGCGCTCAGCTGCTGGCCACGCTGCATAGTTCGACACCTCCATGATACCTGCCATCGAGTGTCTGATTAGGTATCGGGGACATTTACACGAGTACAAGTTCTCGTGCAAATGTCCAGTATAGGTCCCGATACCAGTGTCTGTATCGGGACATCCCTACTGGTCGCAGCAGACCTCTGCAACTAGTCCTCACTTCCCTTTACTAGTCACAGCAGGTTCCCAGAAAGTTCCAGTAATGTCCACCTCATCTCCTAGTCCTTCCTTTTTATTTGCACTAATATAACTGGTGACTTGTATCATGTAGGTGAGCCCAGCGCAAGAGCATCGCAACTTCATCACGTTCCTGCAGAGACTGCTGGGGCCCATCTTGGAAGCTTACAGCTCGGCAGCTTCCTTTATCCATAACTTCACTGGACCCATCACAGAACGGGAGTTCACCCAAAATCTGCACAAATACCTCCTCGCCAGGACCGAGAGGAAAGTCGCCGTCTACAGTAAGTGCCCCGGCCATGATATCGGCTTCGCAGAGGACTGGACGCTCCATCCTGCTTATGAATTTCGGAAGAAAAATCGTTTAGTAATGTTTGTCACAGTAAATATTTTTTGCAGTGTTGTTTGTCTGACTGAATAGCCGTGCAATGGACCATACTGTAGATGGCGCTCTAGGCCTGGATGTGAAGTATAGGACATATTTCCTCCTGAGAAATCAATCTGTATGGTTGCAGTCAGGAGCCATGTATAAATGAAGTGTTAAAGGGGTACTCCGCTCCGATACATCTTTTCCCCTACCCAAAGGATAGGGGAAAAGATGTCTGATTGTGGGGGTGCCGCCACTGGGACCCCCCACGACCTCTGTGCTGCACCAGGTGTTCGTTTAGAAAGCTGGGTGCGGGCAGTGGGGTCGTGACGTCACGGCCACGCCTCTCGATGCCACGCCCCCTCTATGCAAGTCAATGGGAGGGGGCGTGGCGGCTGCCACGCCCCCTCCCATAGACTTGCATAGAGGGGGTATGACATGACGTTACATTATGAGGGGCATGGTCGTGACATCACGACCCCCACCACCCCCTCCAACACTAGGGCAGTGGAGTACCCCTTTCAGCATCGATCCCACAATAGACCCATAATGCAATGCAGCATTGCGGCAGATTTCTGATTCCGTTTACTTTTAGGTGGTAAATTAAAAGATATGACAAAGTGTTTCCAAAATATGCCTCCAGGGGTTGTCAGTAACCCCTTCACCTAATCTGTGTTTTATGGTTTATTTGGGTGGTAGGTTATTATTTCCATAGCTGGATCTTTTTGGCTGCAGTACCAGAGAAGAACACTGGAGGGCAATGTTGGAGCTGTTTCTAATTTACAATATAGTCTGTGAAGACAGACGGGCTTCTTCTCCTGTCTTCTTCACCGTATCTCTCCCTTATCCTTACACCTCTAGTTTTGTGACTCCTCAGTCCCCTCAGGATTTTATTTATAGAAGGCACTTGGGGGGTCATCATCTGTGCCCCATTGTCTTAGTCTGTGTTAGACATTGGTCTCCTAATGTATCACACAGCATTGGGTTAAACCCACATCCCCATCTTACTGCCTCAAGTTTTTTATAGATAGTTGCGGTTTTAGAATAGTTGGAATTTTTTTTTAAATTTTGTCTGCCATTGAAGTCAGTGGGGCCAGTCCCTAAAATTTGCTCGAGTGTCCAAATCCCTCCTGTTGTATTATGAGCTGGATGAATGTGCCTCATCTCTTCTGATAGAGGTGAGCGAGCGTGCCTCATCCCTTCTGATAGAGGTGAGCAAGTGTGTTCCATCACTCCTGATAGAGGTGAGCGAACGTGCCTCATCTCTTCTGATAGAGGTGAGTGAGCGTGACTTATCCCTCCAGATAGAAGTAAGCGAGTGTGCCTCATCCCTACATATAGAGGTGAGCAAGTGCACCCCATCCCTCCTCATAGTGGGGAACGAGCGTACCCCATCCCTCCTGATAGAGGTGAGCGAGTGTGCCCCATCCCTCCTATAGAGGTGAGCGAGCGTGCCCTATCCCTCCTTTATAGAGGCGAGCGAGCGTGCCCTATCCCTCCTTTATAGAGGTGAGCGAGCGTGCCCCATCCCTCCTTTATAGAGGTGAGCGAGCGTACCCCATCCCTCCTGATAGAGGTGAGCGAGCGTGCCCCATCCCTCCTTTATAGAGGTGAGCGAGCGTACCCCATCCCTCCTGATAGAGGTGAGCGAGCGTGCCCCATCCCTCCTTTATAGAGGTGAGCGAGTGTGCCCCATCCCTCCTTTATAGAGGTGAGCGAGTGTGCCCCATCCCTCCTTTATAGAGGTGAGCGAGTGTGCCCCATCCCTCCTGATAAAGATGAGGGATTGTGCCCCATTCCTCCTTTATAGAGGTGAGCGAGCGTGTCCATTCCTTCTGATAGAGGTGAGTGAGCGTGCCACATCCCTTCAGATAGAAGTAAGCGAGTGTGCCTCATACCTACATATAGAGGTGAGCAAGTGCACCCCATCCCTCCTCATAGTAGGGAACGAGCATGCCCAATCCCTTCTGATAGAGGTGAGCGAGCGTGCCTCATCCCTTCTGATAGAGGTGAGCGAGCGTACCCCATCCCTTCTGATAGCGGTGAGCGAGCGTGCCCCATCCCTTCTGATAGAGGTGAGCGAGCGTGCCCCATCCCTTCTGATAGAGGTGAGCGAGCGTGCCCCATCCCTTCTGATTAAGGTGAGCGAGCGTTCTCCGTCCCTCCTGATAGAGGGGAGCGAGCGTGCCCCGTCCCTCCTTTATAGAGGGGAGCGAGCGTGCCCCATCCCTCCTTTATAGAGGTGAGTGAGCGTTCTCCGTCCCTCCTGATAGAGGGGAGCGAGCGTGCCCTATCCTCCGTGATAAAGGTGAGCAAGCATGCTCCATCCCTTCTAACAGTGAGGTTTGAGCATGCCCCTTCTTTCCAGATAGAGGTAGCGAGTGTGCTCCATCCCTCCTGATAGGGTGAGCAGGTGCGCCCCATCCCTCCTGATAGGGTGAGCAGGTGTGCCCCATCCCTCCTGATAGGGTGAGCAGGTGCGCCCCATCCGTCCGAGCGTGCCCCCTCCTTATAATTTTATGATGTGTCCCCTCTACATATTTTTATGATGGATTTTTTTTTTTTACCTTTTGTGATTCAGTCAGTTTAGTAATCCTCTTCTTCCATGTTTGGTTCTGTTCACATAGGGGTTAATGTTTTCGTAGAATGCCTGATACGCGGATTGAAAATATTCAATTTTTTTCTGTCATTTTTCTCCCTTTAGCTGAAAGTGCCACGTTTTGCCTCGCCAGAAATGCGGTGAAGACCTTTGTGGATCTCGGGGTGAGTGTTTCCGTGTGACTTTTCTTCCTGCTCTTCTGTAAATGTCAGTTCTCTCATGTAGAGTTATTACGGGGATCGTTCCATTTAGTGGCGGCGGCCGCCGTCTGATAGTGACCTGAAGGGCAGCGCCAAATCCCCGGGGGCTGTCCTGAGCTAAAGGAGAATAATTGATTATAGAATTCTTCTCTTCTTTTTTTTCTTATTTTTTTTTTTTTATATTTTTTTGCACAACTGTTTCTTTTTTAGTATTTTGCAACTTGAAAATTGTAAGCAATTATCAGGAAGTCATTTTTTTTTTTTTTTGGGGGGGGGGGGGGGTTAAATTTATATATATATATATATATATATATGTATATATATGTATATGTATATGTATATGTATATGTATATATATATATATATATATATATATATATATATATATATGTATATGTATATATATATGTATATATATGTATATATATATGTATATATATATATATAAATTGCATAATTACAATATTGCATTAAATTACATTAGCACAGTATTAATTGTGATTTTTAAAGGGGTACTCCACCCCTAGACATCTTATCCCCTATCCAAAGGATAGGGGATAAGATGTCTAGGGGTGGAGTACCCCTTTAAAGATCCTATGGGGAACAAACTGAAGATTGATAAAGATAATATAATAATAATAAACATTTTTTGTACATAGATAATTTCCTGTGTAACTCCACAAATACATACCACCTTCTATTGCAGTGTTTCCCAACCAGCTTGCCTTCAGCTGTTGCAAAACTACAACTCCCAGCATGCCCGGACAGCCAACGGCTGGGAATTGTAGTTTTGCAACAGCGTGTGGGAAACTCTGCTCTATTGCAATAGTGCAAAAGAATGATGTGCGATTTACAGTGACTTATGCAGTTTGGCGCAACTCCAACAAAAAGCTATATGTTTTATTTATTTATTTTTGTCTTTTTTTCATTCTTTATTTAGCTTTTTTCTTTACATTTTTTTTCTTTTATTTCTATCGTTTTTTTTATAGTTTTTTTTTTTACATTTACTTTTTTTTCTTAACATTTTGTTCTTTATTTCTGTAATTACACTTTTTTTTTTTCTTTTTCCAATTGTCATTCTTTTTTTTTTTTTTTTTCTTTTTGGCTATTTCTTTTATTTCATTTTACATTTTTTCTTATTTTTTTTCTTATTGTTTTCTATCATTTTTGTTTTTCTTTTAATTTTCAATTTTATTTTTAGATTTAGTTTATTTTATTTACATTTTGTTCTTTATTTCTAGAATGCATTTAGCTTTATTATTTTTCTAATTTTACATTCCTTTCTTTCTTTTTTCTATAATGTATTCAGCCTTTTCCTTTTTCAGTAGACTTTTTTTTCTTGTTTTTTATTTTATTTATTTTTTTATTTCATTTTACATCTTTTATTTTTTTTTTCTCTGTACATGGCTCATCCCTCCCAGCTCCTTTCCGTCTCTCTCCCCTTCATTCCTTCACCTGCAGCGCGGTCACTTCACCCGCCGCGGGCCCGATTCCTTTGAACATTGCTGCTCCCAGGATGTGCTCAGGATTTTTCCGCTTCTTCTGTTTTTATCTAATGATAGAATGAAAGAAGCCCACGTGCTTTTAAAACCTGCCGTGCGGATATGTGAGGGCCCCGGGGGTCAGCCAGACAGATAGCCGTCACATATGGGAAGGGGGCAGAAGGATCAGGAATAAAACATAAGGTGACGTATCTGAGCCGCAGATAAAAGCCGCAGTCATAGTGAGATTAGAAACATGGCCGATCCGTCTATGGATAGCCTTTCTCTTACTGCTCACTTTAATTTATTTTTTATATATATTTTTGCTATTACACTGTATGGTGGCCATAGTGTAGTTGAGATGTCTGTTATGGAAACCCATGTATGGGCATTTGGAGCGACGTAGGTTAAAGGTCACGTCTTAGTCATGTATTTTTAAGTAAAGTTTAGAGAAATATTATTCCGAATGGATTGGCGTCCACATACTACCGCCTCACAGTGTTTACCTATACTACAAAATAAACCGCATTATACTGTCACATAATGCCAGAATAATATACAGCATACAGTACCTGGTGGTCTCGGGTAGAAGTGATTTAATGGGTGATGTCTCTGGAGATCAAAAATGGTGAAGAGATTAACGGTTTAACCTTTGGTTATTTAAGGCAGTGAAGAGGTTAAAGGTTAAACCAGGGGTTGGGGTAGTGTGGTGATGGATAATGGTTAAACTGTTGATGGTCTAGGGCAGTGGTCTCCAACCTGCGGACCTCCAGATGTTGCAAAACTACAACTCCCAGCATGCCCGGACAGCCAACGGCTGTCCGGGCATGCTGGGAGTTGTAGTTTTGCAACATCTGGAGGTCCGCAGGTTGAAGACCCCTGGTCTAGGGAATTGAAGAGGTTATTTGTAAAACCCCTGGTGGTCTAAAGTGGTTAGGAGGTTAATGGTTAATCCTTTGGTGGTATAAGGCTGTGAAGGGGTTAATAGTTTAAAAAAAAAAAACACACACACACCCTGGTGGTCAAGAAGATGGTTATGCACTTGGTGGGCTAGAGCAGTAAGAAGGTTTTATGGTTAAATCCCTGGTGGACTAGGGTGGTGAAGAGATTAAGGATTTATAAACCCCTGCTGATCTAAGTTGGTGGAGAGGTTAAAGGGGTACTCCGTCGCGCACATCTTATCTCCTATCCAAAGGATAGGGAGTAAGATGTTAGATCGCGGGGGTTCTGCCGCTGGGGACCCCCGCGATCTCCAGGCCGGTAGCTGCGTCATCCGGAACACAGAAGCTTGCAGCTTCCACGTTCGGCACGTCATGCCACACCGCCTCCATTCATGTCTATGGGAGGGGGTGTGATTGCTACTACAGAACCTTCACGTCTCCTCCCATAGACTTGAAGGGGCGTGGCGGCCTGCATCGCTAGTCAGGGGCACGGAGCGGAGTTCGCTCCATGACATGAATGACAAGGGTGCTGGCCTGGAGATCATGGGGGTCCCCAGCAGCAGGACCCATGCTATCTAACATCTTATCCCCTATCCTTTGGATAGGGGATAAGATGTGTGCGGCAGAGTACTCCTTTAATGGTTAAAAACCCCTGCTGGTCTAAGTTGGTGAAGAGGTTAATGGTTAAAGGGGTATTCCAGGCCAAAACTTTTTTTCATATATCAACTGGTTCCGGAAAATTAAACAGATTTGTAAATTACTTCTAACAAAAAATCTTAATCCTTCCAATAGTTATTAGCTTCTGAAGTTGAGTTGCCGTTTTCTGTCTAACTGCTCAATGATGACTCACGTCCCGGGAGCTGTCCAGCTCCTATGGGGATATTCTCCCATCATGCAAGGGATATTCTCCCATCAGGCACAGCTCCCGGGACGTGACATCATCATTGAGCAGTTAGACAGAAAACTTCAGAAGCTAATAACTATTGGAAGGATTAAGATTTTTTAATGGAAGTAATTTACAAATCTGTTTAACTTTCCGGAGCCAGTTGATATATACAAAAATAAGTTTTTGCCTGGAATACCCCTTTTAAACCCCTGGTGTCCATAGTGAGAGCAATGGTAAAACCCCTGGTGTTCTAGGGTAGTGCAGAGATTATTAGTTAAGTCTTGGTGGTCTAAGAAATTGAAGAAGTTATTTGTTAAACCCTGGTAATTTAGAGAAGTTAGGAGGATAATGTTTACATCTTTGAAGGTCTAGGCTAGGGAATTGAAGAGGTAATTTGTGTAACCCCTGGTGGTCTAGAGTGGTTAGGAGGTTAAAAGTGAATCCTTTGGTGGTTTAGGGCAGTGAAGGGGTTGATGGTTAATAAACCCCTGGTGGTCAAGAAGACAATTGTTATACCTTTGGTCTAGAGCAGTATTAAAAGTGAATAGTTGAACACCCCTGGTGGTCTAGGATGGTGCATACGTTCATGGTTTAGATCAGTGAAGAGCTTAATGGTATTACCACAGGTTGTCTATGTAAGTGAATAGATTTGTCCAACACTCCCTGATAGTCATAGTGTCCGGTTCCCGGTTACTCCTTGATAAAGTGGGGCTTGAGAATGGACACCATCTTTCCGGTCCCAACTCCAGGGCAGTATTTTCCTACCAGGGTGCCTCCACCAGCTGTTGCAAAACTACAACTCCCAACATTTTATTACTATTCATTTGCTTCCTAAATGCAAAATTAAGCAAATTACTAAATCTTCATTAAAAAAAAATATGTAGTAATTTTGCTGTTGTAGAGTCTGTATAAACCCAATTTACATAGCTGGCTGTGCTGCTGCTTCTGACACAGATCTTATAGCACATTGTTCCTGGCTGCATCTGCTCTCTGGTCTCCTTCTGCCTTCTTTCAGTGTTAAATATAGCAGCAAAGAGGATGAGAAGGATAAATACGGTATTTTAAGAGTGCGGAGAGATGGGAAAGCATCCAAGTTTTCAGGTAGGGCAGATCACGCAAGCTTCAGATAGGAAGGAAAGCACATGAGAGGAATATTGAGTCATAGACTATCGAGAGCAGTGTTTCCCCAACCAGGGATTTTCCAGCTGTTTCAAAACTACAACTCCCAGCATGCCCGGACAGCCAACGGCTGTCCGGGCATGCTGGGAATTTTAGTGTTTCAACAGCTTGAGTCACCCTGGTTGATTAACTTATATCCGCACTGTAAACACATTTCTGTTCTTTCTTTTCCAGGTCTTTCAAGTTCACAAAGAGAATCGGAATAACCTCTTGGACTTGAGCAGCACTTTCTTACCTCAGAGTAATCGGCACAAACTGCTGGACTTTGTAGTTGCTTTTATGGTCTTATAGACCTCACGAGGGCCAATGACATCACAAGGCGGCACAGCTCGCTCTGGTTACACTACACACAGGCCCGGCGCCAACTCTGGACATTACACCTCAACAGACAAGTGCCTGCAACAAAGAATCCGTGATCTTCCAGCACCCAATCAACTGGGACCAGTTGCGCAGATTTTTTTCCAAATCTGTATTACAACTAGTGACCTAAAGGCTCGAGAAACTAATTTTAGATATTGACTATTTATGGAAATGCTGCCTGACGCACACCAGATAGGAAATCTTACAATTTCAATTTTTTTTTTATTTTTATTTTTTTCACAAATTCCCCCCACCCCCTTCTTATACCACTACTATAATTGCTATGGTACAAGCGCCTTTATCCCCTGCTGCAGATCCCGGCAGGGTGAATGTAAGGTTTGAAATTCTGCGTTCCGATTTAGTTTGTGCGAACTTCTTGAAAATTGTATTCCTTCATTTTGCAGATGTTTAGTTTTGTTTGTAGCAACCTTATAGAATTTAGTGATGAAATTTAGGTCCAATTTATGAAATACTAACAGCGTAGTACACAGCTGCTTGGCATTGGCTCCGACAACAAAATCTTTAAATTAATTCCAAAAAAGTTGGAAATTTTTGCAAATAAATTGAATGCAATATCTTTTTTTTCCCCTTCATAGAGGGAATGGTTAGAAATTGCATGCAAAGTTTTGAGTTTATATTATTTCGTATTTGGGGGTGGGGGATTTATTGAAAATAAGAAAAACAAAAAATGTAATGTTCAAAGTTAAACAAAAGTATTTTAGGTTTCAAATTTAGAAATTTGTAGCCCTACCGAATATAATGGTCTAACACAAATGATATCGCCATCTAGTTGTTACGTCGCGACGCAACGCGCGCCTGATGGCCTCCGTGTCCTGGAACGACTTGCGTTCTAGAATGCACCAAAATAGCTTTTTAGATGTTAACGAATTTTGCCTGATTGTAGTCGATTTTGGAAAATCCTAAATGACCTGAATTTAAAAAAAACGGTAGCGCAGGAGATGGCGGCGGAAAGAGCGACATTCCAGCGTTGCCCATGGACGTATAGGTTTATAGGCCCTTTGTCTGAACAAAATTCTGTATTTTGGGATCGGGTACAGATGCACAAATTTATTGGCAGAACTCGCGTTGTTTTGCCCGTTTCAGGTTCGTTGCCGTTTGTCTTGTAAAGTACGAGAAGGATAATTTTGCTTTTGTTTTTATTTTTTTTTAGTTTTAGCCAATGTAAACATTTTTTTTTTTTTTTGCTTTATTGCACATGAGAATTTCTTAATTTTCCTAAATTTAGTTAGGAATTGGGTTTTTAGTCAGTGACGCAGATCAGTGGTCTCCTCACTGTGGACCTCCAGATGTTGCAAAACTACAACTCCCAGCATGTCCGGACAGCCGTTGGCTGTCCGGACATGCTGGGAGTTGTAGTTTTGCAACATCTGGAGGTTCACAGTAAGGAGACCACTGCTCTAGATCTTCAGTCAGTGCCCAAATGATCAAGTCCACCTCTGTGTAATATTTTAGGTTTTTGGGCAGCAACAATAGCGGTATTATATGTAGATAGGGAGGGGCAGGTTATCTTAATCTTATTAATTTATTTAGTGTCTGATGTGGGGCAGGTAGGACTATAATAAAGTCCTTATAGAACCCCCTGCCTGGCTACAGGGCACCCGCAGGGCAAAAAATGTTAATATTCTTAATTTTTTTAAATTAGTTTTACTCTTTTCCGAATTTGCTGTGATAACATTAGATCAGAAAAGTTACTATAATTCCGTCAATGTGTTACAACAAGGTTACATGAGCAAACTTTCGGGGGGATATTATGGGTTTTTGCCCCTTGATTTACCCATTAAGGTCCATTTCAGCTGATGGATATCTCTACTCATAACATCCCCCCCCCCCACATATATATTTTTTCTTTTACATCTTTTCATCCCCTACACATATTAACACTCAGCTCAGCCAAGCATTCTTCTGTTCTTCTGTTACCTTCCTCTAGGCTTCTGCTCCTCCTTCCTTTCAGGCTCCTCTTGTCCCCTCATTTCAGGCTCCCCTCTCTTCGTGCCAGCGTCCCTGTCCCATTCTCATCTTTCCAGGCTATTCTGCCCCACGCCTTGTAGGCTCCTCTTCCCCACCCCCTCTTCCAGGCATTCTGCCCCAACCTACCCCCACTTCTCTAGGCTCCTCTACCCCCACTCCCTTCCTTCCAGACTGCTCCTCTTCCCTCCCTTATGGGCTCCTCCTCTTTCCTCCCTATGGGCTCCTCCTTTACTCCTTATGGGCTCCTCCTCTTCCCTATGAGCTCCTTTTCTGCACTCCTTACGGGCGTCCTCTTGTCCCCTCTCCTTACGGGCTCTGCCTCTTTTCCCCTTTACGGGCTCCGCCTCTTTCCCCTTTACAGGCTCCGCCTCTTTCCCTCCTTAGGGGCGCCCTCTTGTCCCCTGCTTACGGGCTCCTCTTCTTCCAGGCTGTTTTGTCCCCTCTCACCAGAGGAAGTCTGCCTGCGATCTCCCCCTCAGGGTTTGAGTAACACTTTTGTTGCCATAAAAGCTTTAACCTTCAGCAGTGGGAGGGGGGGACAGGAGTCAGGGGGGAGGGGCTGCAGATGTCAAATGTTGAGTCTATTTAGACTCTATTTAGTTCCTAGCTGACAATTTGTCTAAAATCCTGTATCAAAATGTCTTTTATAGACGATCAGTCCTAAATGCCAGACGTATCACTGCAGGTACTTTACTTCTCTTATCCTCCACTCACATTTCAAGCTGTACTCAGACTTTGCACCTCACCTAGCATGACCTAATGTGCTGTAATCTGCTGCACACTGGCTGGGAAACACTGATCTCACGTGTATGTATCGATCTGCAAGATCTACGGGTATGCATTGGTGCAGCTTTGGATGTGACTGGAGGATAAGACAGGATGTTGCGTAAGTAAGACCTTCTGAGGTAATGAAATAAAAGTTGGTAAGTCCCGTATGACCATATGCAGACCCCTCTATACATCTCCACTCTCATTTGTGCCGCGTTTTTTTTTTTATATAACATAGTAGTGTATTAACTTGTTAATTGCTGTGCACAAATTAACCAATGCTGCCACTTGCCTTCAGGTAACTCACTCAAGGTGCTTGACTAGGAGTCTGGACCGGACTAACTCAAACCCAGCAATATCGTAACCCTGCTAGCCTCATTGTTATAAGTAGGGACTGGGGCAAGAGACCCTCGGCACCCCTCTAGGGACACAGTGTGGGCAATCAGAAATGCCCATAATAATAGCCCATAATACCCAAATATACGCATAACACTAAAACTCTGTAGCTGTGCACTCCATCTGTTGAATCACTACAACTCTCATCATGCCCTGATAGACAAAGGCCCATGCTGGGATTTTTATTTTGGGGAACACTGGTATAGCTGACCAAAACAGGCTGTCGGGGTATGATAGGAGTTGTGGTTTTGCAACAGCTGGAGAGCTATAGAATGGGGAATGGTGGTCTCCAAATGGGGGACCTCACACACACACACAGAATGCTGGAAACAACTGCACAGAGCATATATTATAATACGCACCGTACTGCAAAAAGTGAGCAATCTATAAAGCAGTGTTTTACCAATTTGGTCCAACTGTTTGGTCACACGTGCATGAAAGTGCACCGAGCATACACTATAATTCGCACCTGTAAGCATTTCTCCCTGGGGATAGCTCTGGGATAGTCCTTGACACCCTGCCAGAGGACACGTTTCCACTTCAATCAGCAGGCAAACAACAGTACTTTATGCAAGTCCGGCCCCTCGCCAGCTTTATTAGACAGGTTCAAGGATAAATGAAAACATAAGACAGGAACAAACAAAACCCTAGACTGTCTAGTCACTAACTAAAAAAATCCAGCATGCCCTGACTATCAACTGGTGGGCTTTTCCCAGCCAGTTAAACTTGTGCCTCCTGCAACCTTCTACTCACTGTTCACACACAACGTTTGCAAAGTCTTGCTGTGTGTCTCGTCCACACCACTTCTTGGGGCCACTCACAGCTCGGGCTGTGTGTTCCTCACTAGGACCCCTGCTTCCCTGATTCTGTCTGACTTCCTTTTAAACACACTTCCCCTTTCTGCTACCTCATTAATTAGGCCACAGGTGGAGGTTTCTCCAGGGTTAGCTAGGGAAATACACCCTTTCCTTGCCACAGTGTCACACACACCGTTCTACGAAAGTCAGTAAATCCTATAAATAGATATATATATATATATATATATTTTTTTTTTTTCCCAATCAGTGGGACTCCAGCTGTTGCAAAACACATGCAAACTGCTGGAAGCTGCACCATACTGCAAAAGTCAGTAAATCCTATAAAGCCGTATTTACCAATCAATGGTCCGGCTGTGGACCTCACACATGCAGACTGCTGGAAAGTGCACAGAGCATACACTATAATCCGCACCATACTGCAAAAAGTCAGTAAATCTATAAAGCTTTTTTTTTTTCCCAACCAGTGTGACTCCAGCTGTTGCAAAACACATGCAGACTGCTGGAAGCTGCACCATACTACAAAAGTCAGTAAATCTTTAAAGCTGTATTTACCAATTCGGGGGCCTCCAGCTGTTGCAAAAGTAGTTTTGCAACATCTGGAGGACCACAATTTGAAGACCCCCTGGTCTATAGGATGAGGGCATCAGTAATTACATACAGAACTATAAAACCTTGGCCACAATGTATATCGTGTATGGGTTGCTGGTGAAATTGAAGCAAGAAAAGCATTCCCGGTCAGACAGTGTTTCCCAACCAGGGCGCCCCCAGCTGTTGCAAAACTACAACTCCCAGCATGCCCGGACAGCCTTCGGCTGTCCGGGCATGCTGGGAGTTGTAGTTTTGCAACAGCTGGGGGCACCCTGGTTGGGAAACACTGCTGTAAGATTATGCATTGGCCTTTAGGTGAAGAGCTGTCAATCACACTGCAGTCTCGCCCTCTATGAGCTGCCCAGCATTGTAAACACTGTAGGCAGCCAAGCATTGGCAACACAGAAGAAAACTGATCGATAAAAACTGATCAAGTATTTGGTTTTGTTGGACTTTTTTGTGCTGTTAACCATTCACTGTTCAGATTCTTGTGATACTTGAATTCCCACGCGCCTTGTTTTAACATATGCAATATACGTAACCATTTTTCTGCCACGTCCTGGCATCTGGGCGGATTTCTACATAAATGTGTAATAAACTTTTTAGAAAGTATCTGAGCAGAATGTGTTTATTTCTCTGAGGATATGGGGACTAGTCAGGGGATAAAAGAAACCGCTCTGGATGTGGCTGATAACAGAGAGCAGAAGTAACATATAAAGGAGACTCTTAAAGGGGTACTCCACCCCTAGATATCTTATCCCCTATACAAAGGATAGGGGATATGATGTCTGATAGCGATATGTCACATCCGCGCCCTGCTCGTGGTGTCACGGCCCCGCCCCCTCAATGCAAGTCTATCCTTTGGATAGGGGATAAGATGTCTAGGGTTGGAGTGGCCCTTTAAGCTTCCCTCCCCTCCCAGTTTTCAATAAAAAAAAAATTTAACACTGCCTTAGGGGAGGTGTATAACTACTATATATCCTGATCCCATAGAGATAGCAGCAGTATACAGATAGAGATGGAGGGGAGGTGTATAACTACTATATATCCTGATCCTATAGAGATAGCAGCAGTATACAGATAGCGCTGGAGGGGAGGTGTACAACCACTATATATCCTGATCCCATAGAGATAGCAGCAGCAGTATACAGATAGCGCTGGAGGGAAGGTGTATAACTACTATATATCCTGATTCCATAGAGATATCAGCAGCAGTATACAGATAGAGCTGAAGGGGAGGTGTATAACTACTTTATATACTGATCCCATAGAGATATCAGCAGCAGTATACAGATAGAGGGTGAGGGAGGTGTATAACTACCATATATCCTGATCCCATAGAGATAGCAGCAGCAGTATACAGATAGAGCTGGAGGGGAGGTGTATAACAACCAAATATCCTGATATCATAGAACAAGCAGCAGCAGTATACAGACAGAGCTGGAGGGGAGGTGTATAACTACTAAATATCCTGATATCATAGAACTAGCAGCAGCAGTATACAGACAGAGCTGGAGGGGAGGTGTATAACTACTAAATATCCTGATATCATAGAACTAGCAGCAGCAGTATACAGACAGAGCTGAAGGGGAGGCGTTTAACTACTAAATATCCTGATATAGAACTAGCAGCAGCAGCAGTATACAGATAGAGCTGCCTCTTTTCCTGGTGGGGGTCTGTATATAGATCTAGATCCGGTGCAGTGGACTTCCTGCAGCCTTGACTGGGAAGAGAAGAATTAATCATGGAGCCTTTAGGTCGAGTGGTGGAAGCGGAGTTCTCATTTATAATAAGTGGACGTTGCTAATAACATTATATTGTAACAAATCCGCATCTGTGCGTGGAGAGCAGCTCGATGGGCAGAATGAATGATTTCCTGCGCGCCGCGATACGGTGAAAGGTTTCCTAACCTTGAAGCCTTTAATATCCAGGATGTGGGAGCCGCGGCCCAGATTCAATTACAGGGAAAGGCTGTCGAAAAAGCTTTTAATCTGCCCGGACCGCGGTAATGGATTCACATCCGCCTGAATTTACATAGAAAATAACCCGGCAAGAGTGGAGCCCCTGCCTTGGGCTGTCCGGGGGTATTAAGGTCACTATATATTTGTCCCCCTGACCCCTTGGATGATGCCCTCTAACCCAGTGGTCTCCAAACGGTCGACCTCCAGATATTGCAAAACTACAACTCCCAGCATTCCCCGACAGCCTTTAGCTGCAGGGGAGGTGTATAACTACTATATATCCTGATCCCATAGAGATAGCAGCAGCAGTATACAGATAGAGCTGAAGGGGAGGTGTATAACTACTATATATCCTGATCCCATAGAGATAGCAGCAGTATACAGATAGAGCTGAAGGGGAGGTGTATAACTACTATATATCCTGATCCCATAGAGATAGCAGCAGCAGTATACAGATAGAGCTGAAGGGGAGGTGTATAACTACTATATATCCTGATCCCATAGAGATTGCAGCAGTATTCAGATAGAGCTGGAGGGGAGGTGTATAACTATTATATATCCTAATCCCATTGAGATAGCAGCAGTATTCCGATAGAGCTGGAGGGGAGGTGTATAACTATTATATATCCTGATCCCATAGAGATAGCAGCAGTATACAGATAGAGCTGGAGGGGAGGTGTATAATGACTATATATCCTGATCTCATAGAGATAGCAGCAGTATACAGATAGAGTTGGAGGGGCGGTGTATAACTACTATATATCTTGATTCCATAGAAATAGCAGCAGTATACAGATAGAGCTGGAGAGGAAGGGTATAACTACTATATCTCCTGATCCCATAGAGATAGCAGCAGTATACAGATAGAGCTGGAGAGGAAGAGTATAACTACTATATTTCCTGATCACATAGAGATAGGTGCAGCTGTATACAGATAGAGTTGGAGGGGCGGTGTATAACTACTATATATCCTGATCCCATAGAGATTGCAGCAGTATTCAGATAGAGCTGGAGGGGAGGTGTATAACTATTATATATCCTAATCCCATTGAGATAGCAGCAGTATTCAGATAGAGCTGGAGGGGATGTGTATAACTATTATATATCCTGATCCCATAGAGATAGCAGCAGTATACAGATAGAGCTGGAGGGGAGGTGTATAATGACTATATATCCTGATCTCATAGAGATAGCAGCAGTATACAGATAGAGCTGGAAGAGAGGTGTATACCTATTATATATCCTGATCCCATAGAGATAGCAGCAGTATACAGATAGAGTTGGAGGGGCGGTGTATAACTACTATATATCTTGATTCCATAGAAATAGCAGCAGTATACAGATAGAGCTGGAGAGGAAGGGTATAACTACTATATCTCCTGATCCCATAGAGATAGCAGCAGTATACAGATAGAGCTGGAGAGGAAGAGTATAACTACTATATCTCCTGATCACATAGAGATAGCTGCAGTATACAGATAGAGTTGGAGAGGCGGTGTATAACTACTATATATCTTGATTCCATAGAAATAGCAGCAGTATACAGATAGAGCTGGAGAGGAAGGGTATAACTACTATATCTCCTGATCCCATAGAGATAGCAGCAGTATACAGATAGAGCTGGAGAGGAAGAGTATAACTACTATATCTCCTGATCACATAGAGATAGCTGCAGCTGTATACAGATAGAGGTGTGTGTGTGTGTGTTTTGTTTGTTTGTTTGTTTTTTGAGGTCATCCTGTAGTTCAAAGCAAGTCAGCTGACCCAGGACTGGCCACTTCCTCTGTCACAATAAACACTACGATTTTCTGTGGGTTAGACTAGTTACAATAAGGAAATGCATGAATGCAGCTGTGCTGGAAAGAAACAGATGACTCTGTAGGGCTAGTGATGGTGAGTGCGGTATAATGCAATGTCACACAGTGCACAATTTACACCCGATAACAACCCCATCCTCTCGCTCCAGGACACAGGTCTGTGTATTGCTGGACAGGGTAGGTCCTCCAGAGACAGTTTATAGATGCTCTTCATAGGGTCTATGAGAAGGAACATTTCAAACAGGACAGGGCATGCTGAGAGTTGTAGTTCTGCAGCAGTTGGACATCTGCAGGTTAGAAACCGCTCCTCTACATAATACAGACAGAGAGCGCTTCCATGTAGACTGACAAAATTGGTCCTCGGTGTTCATCCACGATCCCACTAAATGGGGCCTCCGACATGTATTGCGGACTGAGGGCTCTTCGTCACCTGACATACCTGATAAACCACAAGTATTCTCCACCGCGCACATCGTGCCGCAGGGAAGGAAATTATGAAAATGACCTTTTCAATGATGGATAAAAACGTCCTCCAAGCCGTGATCAAGAGACGCTGCCGCCGCTGTGTTATCGTCGCTGTGAATGTATCCTGATTGATAATGGAGGAGGAGAAGAAGAAGATGAATGAATGCCCTGAAGGTTAGAGAACACACTGCTAGGACGTCCTATCATCTCCATCTAGGATGGACTGTCTGTAGCCAGCTAATGCACAAACATACTGGAAAAGGTCTAGAACAGTGTTTTCCAACCAAGGTGCCTCTAGCTGTTGAAAAACTACAACTCCCAGCATGCCCGGACAGCCAAAGGCTGTCCGAGCATGCTGGGAGTTGTAGTTTTGCAACAGCTGCACGCACTCTGGTTCGGGAAACACTGCTCTGGATAACTCACCATCCCTCTCATGTACTTTGCTTCCTATCGACACAATCTACTCTACCTGAAAACTTGGATGCTTGATCAGTGTTTCCCAACCAGGGTATCTTCAGCTGTTGCAAAACTACAACTCCCAGCAGCTTTTGGCAGTTTCAGATACCCTGGTTGGGGAAACACAGCTCTAGATCCTGTATGATTCACCATCCCTCTCGTGCTTTCCTTCCTATGTACAGTCTGCACGATCTGCTCTTCCTGAAAACTTGGATGCTTGATCTGTGTTTTCCAACCAGGGTATCTCCAGCTGTCGCAAAACTACAACTCCCAGCAGCTTTTGGCAGATTCAGGTAATCTGATTGGGGAAACACAGCTCTAGATCCTGTATGATTCACCATCCCTCTCATGTGCTTTCCTTCCTATGTACAGTGCACGATATGCTCTTCCTGAAAACTTGGTTGCTTGATCAGTGTTTTCCAACCAAGGTGTCTTCAGCTGTTGCAAAACTACAACTCCCAGCAGCTTTTGGCAGTTTCAGGTACTCTGGTTGGGGAAACACAGCTCTAGATCCTATATGATTCACAGTCCCTCTCTTGTGCTTTTCTTCCTATGTACAGTGCACGATCTGCTCTTCCTGAAAACTTAGATGCTTGATCAGTGTTTTCCAACCAGGGTATCTTCAGCTGTAGCAAAACTACAACTCCCAGCAGCAGGGCCAGATTAAGGCTGCCTGGAAGACAGAGCACTTCATTATGTTGCCCCCCCCCACACACACATTATGTGCAGTATAGTTCCCCCCACATTAGATGCAGTATAGTTCCCCCACATTAGGTGCAGTATAGTTCCCCCACATTAGGTGCAGTATAGTTCCCCCACATTAGGTGCAGTATAGTTCCCCCACATTAGGTTGGCAGTATAGTTCCCCCACATTAGGTTGGCAGTATAGTTCCCCACATTAGGTGCAGTATAGTTCCCCACATTAGGTGCAGTACAGTTCCCCACACTAGGTGCAGTACAGTTCCCCACATTAGGTGCAGTATAGCTCCCCACATTAGGTGCAGTATATTTCCCCACATTAGGTGCAGTACAGTTCCCCACATTAGGTGCAGCATAGTTCCCTACATTAGGTGCAGTATAGTTCCCCACATTAGGTGCAGTATAGTTCCCCACATTAGGTGCAGTATAGTTCCCTACATTAGGTGCAGTATAGTTCCCCACATTAGGTGCAGTACAGCTCCCCCGCAGACATACAGCCTTCAGCCATATGCAGTGTATGGCTGGAGGCTGTATGCCTGTTTGCCTCAGTATGCCTCAGTGTTCCGACCACCGCTCCTCCGGTTTGGGGACCAGGGTCACGATCTACTGCTATGGCCTATGGGCCATAGCAGTAGGTCCCGGAGGAGCGGAGGTCGGAACACTGAAGATGACGTGCCGCTGGTCACTTACCATGCGCACGCGTCCTCCTCGATGCTTCCTGTGGAGCATACAGTAGCTGATAAGTACTGGATGGATTAAGATTTTTAAATAGAAATAATTTACAAATCTGTATAACTTTCTGGCACCAGTTGATTTAAAAACATTTGTTTTCCACCGGAGTACTGTACTGTAAAGGGGTGCTGTCAGATTAGAAAATATTTTTATATGTTGCACATCTTGGGGAAAACATTACCTTTCTAATATGCTTTACAAAACAAATTGTATCTCCTTTTTATAGAAACATGGTTTATTAAAAAAAAAAAAAAAAATTAAAAGAAGACCACTAGGGGTCCCCATACCAGCCAGAACATAATCCTGCCCGGCTGCAGCATCATCTTTGTCCCAGCTGAAGCACAAGCAGGGACAAAGCCCAGGAAGTGAGGGCGGGACTTGATCTCCTCTGTGCTCACTCCTGTCCTATCAGACTGCAGCATGAAAACAGAGAGGAGAGAGTGACAGAGCAGCCTGCAGTGATTGGATGAAGAGACACAGCACAGCAGACTCAGGGAGGAAGAAGAGTCATTCAGATTGAGGACAAAGCAGGGCATGACAAACAAGTAAGCAACAGATAGCAGGTATTTGTGAGAGAAATATATGTGCTAGACACATAATAAGTTTATATACATGACCACGATTAGGTACTGAGTAACATATATGTTCCGCTCGCTGTCTTCGGAATGTCCGCCAGGGCCTGTTGGGTTCTGCCCTGGTGTCCTTTTTTATGAGAAGAATGGCGCTGCATGCTTCGCTCTTCTTCCGGTCAAATATGATGGAATCTGCAACATAACTTAAAGGTCTCTTTCTCTCTTGTTTGATACAATGTATCAGTACAGGTAAAATGTATCCGTCTGGAGTCGCACAGAGCATTGTCTAGACCAGTGCTTCCCAATCAGTGTGCCTCCAGCTGTTGCAAAGCTACAACTCCCAGCATGCCCGGTCAGCCAAAGGCTGACCGGGCATGCTGAGAGTTGTAGTTTTGCAACAGCTGGAGGTACTCTGGTTTGGAAACACTGGTTTAGACCATACAATTGTATCACTTCTCAGCTGAGAGCAGGACGAGCTATGTACAATGTATCAGTCTGGAGTCCAGGATGTTTAGCTCACAGAGCATTGTCTAGACTGGATACAATTGTATCACTTCTCAGCTGAGAGCAGGACGAGCTATGTACAATGTATCAGTCTGGAGTCCAGGATGTTTAGCTCACAGAGCATTGTCTAGACTGGATACAATTGTGTCACTTCTCAGCTGAGAGCAGGACGAGCTATGTACAATGTATCAGTCTGGAGTCCAGGATGTTTAGCTCACAGAGCATTGTCTAGACTGGATACAATTGTATCACTTCTCAGCTGAGAGCAGGACGAGCTATGTACAATGTATCAGTCTGGAGTCCAGGATGTTTAGCTCACAGAGCATTGTCTAGACTGGATACAATTGTATCACTTCTCAGCTGAGAGCAGGACGAGCTATGTACAATGTATCAGTCTGGAGTCCGGGATGTTTAGCTCACAGAGCATTGTCTAGACTGGATACAATTGTATCACTTCTCAGCTGAGAGCAGGACTAGCTATGTACAATGTATCAGTCTGGAGTCCAGGATGTTTAGCTCACAGAGCATTGTCTAGACTGGATACAATTGTATCACTTCTCAGCTGAGAGCAGGACTAGCTATGTACAATGTATCAGTCTGGAGTCCAGGATGTTTAGCTCACAGAGCATTGTCTAGACTGGATACAATTGTATCACTTCTCAGCTGAGAGCAGGGCTAGCTATGTACAATGTATCAGTCTGGAGTCCAGGGTGTTTAGCTCACAGAGCATTGTCTAGACTGGATACAATTGTATCACTTCTCAGCTGAGAGCAGGACTAGCTATGTACAATGTATCAGTCTGGAGTCCAGGATGTTTAGCTCACAGAGCATTGTCTAGACTGGATACAATTGTATCACTTCTCAGCTGAGAGCAGGACTAGTTATGTACAATGTATCAGTCTGGAGTCCAGGATGTTTAGCTCACAGAGCATTGTCTAGACTGGATACAATTGTATCACTTCTCAGCTGAGAGCAGGACTAGCTATGTACAATGTATCAGTCTGGAGTCCAGGATGTTTAGCTCACAGAGCATTGTCTAGACTGGATACAATTGTATCACTTCTCAGCTGAGAGCAGGACTAGCTATGTACAATGTATCAGTCTGGAGTCCAGGATCTTTAGCTCACAGAGCATTGTCTAGACTGGATACAATTGTGTCACTTCTCAGCTGAGAGCAGGACGAGCTATGTACAATGTATCAGTCTGGAGTCCAGGATGTTTAGCTCACAGAGCATTGTCTAGACTGGATACAATTGTATCACTTCTCAGCTGAGAGCAGGACTAGCTATGTACAATGTATCAGTCTGGAGTCCAGGATGTTTAGCTCACAGAGCATTGTCTAGACTGGATACAATTGTATCACTTCTCAGCTGAGAGCAGGACGAGCTATGTACAATGTATCAGTCTGGAGTCCAGGATGTTTAGCTCACAGAGCATTGTCTAGACTGGATACAATTGTATCACTTCTCAGCTGAGAGCAGGACTAGCTATGTACAATGTATCAGTCTCTAGTACAATCTATATAACTTACAGAGCATCGTTCAGCTGGGATAACAATTGTACCAAAAGGTCTAGGATTATATAGGTTTTCAGCCACTGCTCCCATTCACTGTCAGCAAGCAGAGATCTTAAACATGGGAAGAAAGGAAGAGTACAGTATATTAAAAGGTTGCAGAACTTTTCATTGTGAAACGATAAAAATGTATTAACCCCTTAAGGACCAAGGGCGTACAGGTACGCCCTTGGTCCTGCTCTCCTGATATAACGTGGGGTTACACAGTAACCCCGCGTCATATCATGGCGGGCCCGGTGTCATAGTGAAGCTGGGACCCGCCTCTAATAGCGCGCAGCGCCGATCGTGGCGCCGCACGCTATTAACCCTTTAGCCACGCGCTCAGAGCTGAGCCGCGCGGCTAAAAGTGAAAGTGGCCGGCTAGCTCAGTCGGGCTGTTCGGGATAGCCGCGGCGAAATTGCGGCATTCCGAACAGCTGACAGGACAGAGGGAGGGCCCCTACCTGCCTCCTCGCTGTCCGATCGCCGAATGACTGCTCAGTGCCTGAGATCCAGGCATGAGCAGTCAAGTGGCAGAATCATCGATCACTGGTTTCTTATGAGAAACCAGTGATCAATGATAAAGATCAGTGTGTGCAGTGTTATAGGTCCCTATGGGATAACAATGATCAGTATAAGAGATCAGTGTGTGCAGTGTTATAGGTCCCTATGGGATAACAAGGATCAGTATAAGAGATCAGTGTGTGCAGTGTTATAGGTCCCTATGGGATAACAAGGATCAGTATAAGAGATCAGTGTGTACATTGTTATAGGTCCCTATGGGATAACAATGATCAGTATAAGAGATCAGTGTGTGCAGTGTTATAGGTCCCTATGGGATAACAAAGACCAGTGTAAGAGATCAGTGTGTGCAGTGTTATAGGTCCCTATGGGACCTATAACACTGCAAAAAAAAAGTGGGAAAAAAAAGGGAATAAATATCATTTAACTCCTCCCCTATTAAAAGTTTGAATCACCCCCCTTTTCCAATTAAAAAAAATAAATAAATAAACATATATGGTATCACCGCGTGCGGAAATGTCCGAATTATAAAAATATATCATTAATTAAAACGCTCGGTCAATGGCGTGCGCGCAAAAAAATTCCAAAGTCCAAAATAGTGCATTTTTGGTCACTTTTTATATCATTTAAAAATGAATAAAAAGCGATCAATAAGTCCTATCAATGTAAAAATGATACCGTTAAAAACTTCAGATCACAGCGCAAAAAATGAGCCCTCATACCGCCCCATACAGGGAAAAATTAAAAAGTTATAGGGGTCAGAAGATGACAATTTTAAACGTATAAATTTTCCTGCATGTAGTTATGATTTTTTCCAGAAGTCCGACAATATCAAACATATATAAGTAGGGGATCATTTTAATCGTATGGACCTACAGAATAAAGATAAGGTGTAATTTTTACCGAAAAATGTACTACATAGAAACGGAAGCCCCCAAAAGTTACAAAACAGCGTTTTTTTTTTTCAATTTTGTCGCACAATGATTTTTTTTCCATTTCACCGTAGATTTTTGGGCAAAATGACTGACGTCATTACAAAGTAGAATTGGTGACGCAAAAAATAAGCCATCATATGGATTTTTAGGTGCAAAATTGAAAGAGTTATGATTTTTTAAAGGCAAGGAGCAAAGTCCTTAAGGGGTTAATAGGAAAATGAAAACCATACGGATGGGGAGTATTTGGTCCACGAACAAAAAAAGGATGAAACCCCCCCGCCCCACCCCATCCTACAATTTCAAATCACCCCCCCCCCCCCCAAAAAAATAAATAAAAATAAAACATAAATAAAAAAGTAAAACCTGAAATTAAACGTATTTGGGATTGCTGTGCGTTTAATTGTCCGAACTATTTAATTATCACAGCATAAGCGCCCAAGGGGGTAAAAGGGGCGGGGGGTTCGTTCATTAATTCGCCGAGGCCAGAGAGGTTGGATCCCCCCCTCGGGCCCCAAAGCTTCTCATGACATACCCCCCCTCCCCCGATGAGACTATGAGGAGGGGGAAGAAGAAGATCTGGTGTCGCCCAGAGAAGCCATCATTTTGGAGGCCGCAGCAGATTGAAGGAGACACAATGGCCCCCGGCCGGCCTGCGCCTCCACTTTAATGTGTAATGCATTTTGCGCGGTGGGACATGTGCTCGGAGCGAGTCCAGGCCGCCTTCCTGCTCTAATCGTATCCTGCGCGCTGATTAATGGATCCGAGACGGCTGAAGATGTGCGTAATGCAATTACATCACCTCATCGCTCCGTTTCCCGTCATGCCCCCCCTCCCCCCATCCCTTGGCAGCACATGATCCACTTCTTCAAAGCCAATCTCAGCTGTAGATGCCGCCTTCGGTCCCGGCGGAGCAAACATCCTCTGTTTTCCATCAGACGCCACATCTCGTTGCGGAACCCTCCGGCGACGCGCTTTAAGATGGCTCAAAAAAAAAAAATCGTATGTCATCTTCCAGGCGCGGTGAGCCCATGCCAGCCTGTTAACAAAAGAGCGTGGGCAGAAGAAGAGAATAAACGGCGAACCTGGTGTCAATTATACCGCCATAAGGTCGGTGCGTGCAGTCCTGTCTGTGACCTCAAGATGTCACCTCGGAGATGAACAAATCATTTGGCTCCCACTTAAAGAGGTACTCCACCCCTAGACATCTTATCCCTATCCAAAGGATCGCGGGGGTCCTGGCATCAGTGCGTCTATTGCCCCGCGCCCGTTCAGAACGCCGGCTTTGGGCAGTCGTGGTCGTGACGTCATGCCATGTGCCCTTCATTCATGTCTATGGGAGGGGGCATGATGGCTGTCACGTCCCCTCCCATAAACATGAATAGAGGGCACGTGGCATGACGTCACGACCACGGCCGCCTGAAGATGTCTAGGAATGCAGTACACCTTTAAAGGGGCCCTCCCGTGGAAAACTTTTTTTTTTTTTTTTTAAATCAACTGGTGCCAGAAAGTTAAACAGATTTGTAAATTACTTCTATTAAAAAATCTTAATCCTTCCAGTACTTATTAGCTGCTGAATACTACAGAGGAAATGGTTTTCTTTTTGGAACACAGAGCTCTCTGCTGACATCATGACCATAGTGCTCTCTGCTGACATCACGAGCACAGTGCTCTCTGCTGACATCTCTGTCCATTTTAGGAACTGTCCAGAGCAGAAGAGTTTTGCTATGGGGATTTTCTCCTACTCTGGACAGTTCTTAAAATGGACAGAGATGTCAGCAGAGAGCACTGTGCTCGTGATGTCAGCAGAGAGCTCTGAGTTCCAAAAAGAAAACCATTTCCTCTGTAGTATTCAGCAGCTAATAAGTACTGGAAGGATTAAGATTTTTTTTTATAGAAGTAATTTACAAATATGTTTAACTTTCTGGCACCAGTTGATTTAAAAAAAAAAAAAAGTTTTCCACGGGAGTACCCCTTTAAGATCAAAGACCCCCAATCGCTGGGTTTGATGAATTTAGTTCCAATCTTTCTCGTAGACGTCAATGGCATCTACAGTGGTCCCTCAACATACGATGGTAATCCGTTCCAAACCGACCATCGTTTGTTGAAACCATTGTATGTTGAGGGATTCGTGCAATGTAAAGTATAGGACAGTGGTCTACAACCTGCGGACCTCCAGATGTTGCAAAACTACAACACCCAGCATGCCCGGACAGCTGTTTGCTGTGTGGGCATGCTGGAATTTGTAGTTTTGCAACAGCTGGAGGTCTACAGTTTAGAGACCACTGCACAGTGATCTCTATACTGCCCTCTAGATCTTGCAAAACTACAACTCCTAGCATGCCCACACAGCTGTTTGCTGTCTGGGCATGCTGGGAGTTGTAGTTTTGCAACATCTGGAGGTCCACAGTTTGGAGATCACTGTTCAGTGGTCTCTAAATTATAGCACACCAGATGTTGTAAAACTGCAAATCGCATCATGCCCAAACAGCAAACAGCTGTCTCTGCATGCTAGGAGTTGTAGTTGCGTACCTCCAGCTGTTGCATAACTACATCTCCCAGCATGCCCTTCTGTGATCAGTACATGCTGGGAATTGTAGTTTTGCAACAGCTGGAGGCACACTGGTTGGAAAATACTTAGTTAGGTAACAGAACCTAACTGAAGGTTTTCCAACCAGTGTGCCTCCAGCTGTTGCAAAACTACAACTCCCAGCATGCATGGTCTATCCGTACATGCTGGGAGTTGTAGTTTTGAAACAGCTGGAGGTTTGCCCCCCCCCTGTGAACGTACGGGGTACATTCACACTGGCGGGTTTACAGTAAGTTTCCTGCTTCAAGTATGTGCTGCGGCAAATTTTTGGCCGCAGCGCAAATTCCTAGCGGGAAACTCACCGTAACCCGCCAGTGCGAATGTACCCTAAAAACACTACACTACACTAACACCTAATAAAGAGTAAAACACTACATATACACCCCTTACACTGCCCCCCCCCCAATAAAAATGAAAACCGTATTGTATGGCAGTGTTTCCAAAACGGAGCCTCCAGCTGTTGCAAAACAACAACTCCCAGCATTCCCGGACAGCCACTGACTGCCCAGGCATGCTGGGAGTTTAGCAACAGCTGGAGGCACCCTGTTTGGGAATCACTGGCGTAGAATACCCCTATGTCCACCCCTGTGCAATCCCTAATTTAGTCCTCAAATGCACATGGCGCTCTCTCACTTCGGAGCCCTGTCGTATTTCAAGGAAACAGTTTAGGGCCACATATGGGGTATCTCCGTACTCGGGAGAAATTGCATTACAAATTTTGGGGGCTTTTTCTCCTTTTACCCCTTATGAAAAGGAAAGTTGGGGTCTACACCAGCCTGTTAGTGTAAAAAAAAAATGTTTTTACACTAACATGCTGGTGTTGCCCTTTACTTTTTATTTTCACAAGAGGTAAAAGGAAAAAAAGACCCCCAAAATTTGTAACGCAATTTCTCCTGAGTACGGAAATACCCCATATGTGGGCGTAAAATGCTCTGCGGGCGCACAACAAGGCTCAGGAGTGAGAGCGCACCATGTACATTTGAGGCCACATCTACTATGTGTTTTAGAGACTTTGGCCCGGATTTATCAAAGAATCTCTACGGTAAAACTATTTTCCCATATTTATTTGGGTGGTGGGTTTGACTAGCGTGCATCTTATTTATCAAGAAGGGGCAGCAGGATGATGACTTTTGCGCAGCTCTGCTGTGGTGGGAAAAGCTCTACCGCATACACTTTGTCTAGACGCTTGTGAGGAAGGGAAGAAGACACTTTCCCGGGCCCTGAATTTGGCAGGAAGGTGTTTTTACTTAATTTCACAGAGCTGACGGGACATTTTTACTTGCATTTAAGACGCTACAATCAATTTGATTACGGTGTCTAAGGGGTTAAAGCCGGGAATCACCATGATCGGTGATGTGTGGCATTAGAGATGGGTCCTGGCAGATAGCCACCAGGACCACCCAGCTAGGACCACCCAGCTATGAGCGCGTGTCATAGAAGGGGAGTGGAACGCTGTCATGCACAAGAGGTTAAAGGGGTACTCCAGTGGAAAACTTTTCTTTTTTTAATCAACTGGTGCCAGAAAGTTAAACAGATTTGTAAATTACTTCTATTAAAAAATCTTCATCCTTCCAGTACTTATTAGCTGCTGAATACTACAGAGGAAATTCTTTTCTTTTTGGAATGCTCTCTGATGACATCACGAGCACAGTTCTCTCTGCTGACATTATTATAATAATAATAATAATAACACTTTATTTATTGTTTTCCTTAGTGGGATTTGAACCCAAGTCCCCAGCACTGCAAGGAGCCACCATGCTGCCCTTAGCATATATCTGCTATGCACGGTTACTAAAATGGACAGAGATGTCAGCAGAGAGCACTGTGCTCGTGATGTCATCAGTATTCCAAAAAGAAAGGAATTTCCTCTGTAGCAATCAGCAGCTAATAAGTACTGGAAGGATTAAGATTTTTTAATAGAAGTAATTTACAAATATGTTTAACTTTCTGCCACCAGTTGATTTAAAAGAAAAAAGGTTTTCACCGGAGTACCCCTTTAAGGCAATGATAAATCTCCCCCTTTGTGCATCAGTTGTGACATTCGCCATTGTATAGGTGCCCGCCATGATATCTGATTCTTACACGTATGTAGAGTCCTGTGTAAACACACTGGGGGAGATTTATCAAAACCAGTGCAGAGAAAAAGCTGACCAGTTGCCCATAGCAACCAATCACATTTCTACTTTCACTTTTGAGAAGGCCTCTGCAAAATGAAAGCAGCGATCTGATTGGTTGCTATGGGCAACGCAGCAACTTTTCCTCTGCACAGCTTTTGATAAATCTCCCCCGCTATCCTTCCGATGAAATCTGATGGGATAATTTCCCTCAATACTAAATTCCCCTGCAGTGCATTAATATAATGGCAGCTATCAGGCGCCTGCGATTGGATCCCGTAATCGCCGACACTAGCATGAGTGGGCGGACGCCGCGGAACACGTTGTCAATTGTCGCATCCAGAGGAGATAATGGAGTTAAACACTTTCGTTGTTACAATAATTTTAAGAAGATGTCAAAAATATTGTTAGGAATGTATTCTATAATGACGGCGCGTGACAGAAGAGCGCCAAATTTATTCTCATTACTAAGGAACGAGATTTTCTTTTTGAGCCGTTGAAGCCTTTTCCTAAACTGATTGATAAGCACATTGGGGGGGATTTATTAAAACCTGTGCCCATAGCAACCAATCAGATCGCTTCTTTCATTTTTGCCCATAGCAACCAATCAGAGGGTTTCTTTCACTTTTGCCCATAGCAACCAATCAGATCGCTTCTTTCATTTTAAAAAAGACCTCTGCAAAATTTTTTAAAAGACCTCTGCCGGTGCATTGCCGTGGAATGAGATTTGCCATAGAATGAGATGGTCCGCCTCCATCACATCCTATTGGCTCTCTCTTGTCACGTGACATTTTTAAACGTCACGCATCGATGCGCACAGTAGTGTCAGTTTGGTCTCCTCACCCTGTGATAGGTGAAGCTGCACGGAGCTCTCATGGCCTCTGTGGCCCAACAGAAGTTCACACATGTACGCAGCTCATACGGCTCCCTCATATACATTTACTGTTGATCCACAGCGCTATCGGGATCCCTATGCCCGATGGCGCTGTCATCAGTGTGCCTCCCCGCGAGCGCCCCAAGCCCGCAGCTCTACTCCCCGTCCCCCGCAGCTGTACTCCCCGTCCCCCGCAGCTGTACTCCCCGTCCCCCGCAGCTCTATTCCCCGTCCCCCGCAGCTCTATTCCCCGTCCCCCGCAGCTCTATTCCCCGTCCCCCGCAGCTCTACTCCCCGTCGCCCGTAGCTCTACTCCCCGTCCCCCGCAGCTCTACTCCCCGTCCTCCGCAGCTCTACTCCCCGTCCCCCGTCGGTCCACTCCCCGTCCCCTGTTAACGCTCAGGGAGCGATCCACAGTGCTATGGGGATTCCTATGCCCGATGGCGCTGTCATCAGTGTGCGTCCCCGCGAGCGCCTCACGCCCGCAGCTCTACTCCCCGTCCCGTTAACGCTCAGGGAGCGGGGAACAGAAAATAGAGCATCGGGCGCAGGTAAAGTAGTACTGCGCATGCGCAGCACTACGCGAATAACTTAACCTGCGCCCGATGCTCTACTTTCTGTTCCCCGCTCCCTGAGCGTTAACGGGACGGGGAGTAGAGCTGCGGGGGACGGGGAGTAGAGCTGCGGGGGACGGGGAGTAGAGCTGCGGGGGACGGGGAGTAGAGCTGCGGGGGACGGGGAGTAGAGCTGCGGGGGACGGGGAGTAGAGCTGCGGGGGACGGGGAGTACAGCTGCAGGCGTGGGGCGCTCGCGGGGACGCACACTGATGACAGCGGCATCGGGCATAGGGATCCCGATAGCGCTGTGGATCAACAGTAAATGTATATGAGGGAGCCGTATGAGCTGCGTACGTGTGTGAACTTCTGTCGGGCCACAGAGGCCATGAGAGCTCCGTGCAGCTTCAGCTATCACAGGGTGAGGAGATCCTCTCCCTGTGATAGCCAAACTGACACTGCTGTGCGCATCGATGCGTGACAAGAGAGAGCCAATAGGATGTGATGGAGGCGGACCCTCTCATTCTATGGCAAATCTCATTCCACGGCAATGCACCGGTATTTATCCAACCAATCCTCCAATTCCCAGAATGTTGCACAATATACTATACCAGCCAGAGCGCCTCCAGCTGTTGCAAAACTACAACTCCCAGTATGCCCGGACAGCCGTTGGCTGGAGTTGTAGTTTTGCAACAGCTGGAGCCACCCTGGTTGGAAATCATTGACCTATACTATATACTACTATATAGCCCAACATGCTGGGAGTTGTAGTTTTGCAACAGCTGGAGACACCCCTTGTTGGGAAACACTGACCTATACTATATACTACTATATAGTCCAACATGCTGGGAGTTGTAGTTTTGCAACAGCTGGAACTCTTTTTATTAGAAAAATATAAAACTTTTACAAAACACAAATACAATGCTTAATCAGCTGAAACATAAGCAATGAAAAAAGTAACAAATATAAACTCTTTGTTACAGAATAAAAGGACCTACCTAACCGATCAGCCCAGCTTAACTCAACTAACAAATAATGCCTGATACTACTAATTCTTACCTATTATCCTTCCAAACACACATACACACACACATTAATTACCAACAAAACATAAATATAGCTTTCCTTAATTAAGTTTTAACTGAAAACATCCGAATAGGAAACTTATCCTCACATACCATACACAAAATGCATTAAACAAAAATAAATAGGGCTAACTGCCATAAAAATAATAAGGAAATAAATAAAAGAATTCCATCTTGGAAATACCATTAATTTTACACACAGACAACAACCAATACATATTATATCATAACAAGAAAAAAAAAAAATTTTATAATAAAAAGAGGGCTTATTGCCATAACTAAAAGTAATTCCAACTTGGAAATTTTTTCTTGTTTTTTTTTTTGTTTTTTTTTCTCTCTCTTTTCCTTTCTCCTTTCCCTTCTCTTTAAACTATAGTAACACACACATGCATGGATACATTAACATAAGGGGAGAAAACCCACAATAATATCAACTAAAAGCTGGTCCGACTGCCTTTACCCTACAATGAGGTATAACACTATACAAAAATACATAAAACTATTTATACTTATGAAATACATGTAAACAAGAATAAAACCTAAAGAAAAAATAACCTACACTATGAACTCTCCCATCACCCACACCACTCCCACTGGACATGGTCAGAGTTCGTGTATCACAGTTTTTTTTTTTTTTTTTTTTTTTTACTGAAACAGTCATTGTCCATAAACTGACCCAAGTCAGACCCAAAACATCACCCCTCCCCCCAACAACCCCCACCCAACCTAAAATTAATCCCCCCCCCCACTATTATTAACTAACTCAACAATGTACTAACTCACTACAACCACAGAAATAATATGAAAAACAAAGTAATACAGTACTACAAACCCCCACCAGGCCCAAGATTGGTTGCCTGCAAGCCCTTTACATTCAAATTACAGAAAACAAAACTAAAAGCTAGAGTGACATGCATAGCCCCCCACCAGGAAGAAGGATGGCAATCCTGATAAAACTAAGTTTCAAAATGCTTACCCTATGAACCTTACTTCGAACCCTATCGCTATCCCTTCATAAAACTGACCCTAGACTCACCCTAACATCTATATACTGTCCCTAACCAAAATTAAGGTACCGTATATACTCGAGTATAAGCCGACCCGAGTATAAGCCGAGACCCCTAATTTCAACCCAAAATCCCAGGAAAAGTTATTGACTCGAGTATAAGCCTAGGGTGGGAAATACCTCATCCCCCCCTGTCATCATCCAGACCCGTCATTAACATCCTCATCATCCCCTTGTCATCATCCCACACATCCCCCCTTCATCATCCCCTTGTCATCATCCCACACATCCCCTTATCATCCCACACATCCCCCCCTTCATCATCCCCTTATCATCCCACACATCCCCCCTTCATCATCCCCTTATCATCATCCCACACATCCCCTTATCCCACACATCCCCCCTTCATCATCCCCTTGTCATCATCCCACACATCCCCTTATCCCACACATCCCCTTATCCCACACATCCCCCCTTCATCATCCCCTTGTCATCATCCCACACATCCCCCCTTCATCATCCCCTTGTCATCATCCCACACATCCCCTTATCCCACACATCCCCCCTTCATCATCCCCTTGTAATCATCCCACACATCCCCTTATCCCACACATCCCCCCTTCATCATCCCCTTGTAATCATCCCACACCCCCCCCCCCTTCATCATCCCCACCCCCCTTCATCATCCCCACACCCCCCCCCCCTTCATCATCCTCTTCTCATCATTCGCCCTCAGTGGTCTTCAACCTGCGGACCTCCAGAGGTTTCAAAACTACAACTCCCAGCAAGCCCGGGCAGCCATCGGCTGTCCGGGCTTGCTGGGAGTTGTAGTTTTGAAACCTCCGGAGGTCCGCAGGTTGAAGACCACTGCGGCCTTCAACATGCGGACCTCCAGAGGTTTCAAAACTACAACTCCCAGCAAGCCCGGGCAGCCATCGGCTGTCCGGGCTTGCTGGGAGTTGTAGTTTTGAAACCTCCGGAGGTCCGCAGGTTGAAGACCACTGCGGCCTTCAACATCATCCAGCCCCCTCTCACCCCCTTTAGTTCTGAGTACTCACCTCCGCTCGGCGCTGGTCCGGTCCTGCAGGGCTGTCCGGTAAGGAGGTGGTCCGGTGAGGAGGTGGTCCGGGCTGCTATCTTCACCGGGGGCGCCTCTTCTCCGCGCTTCCGGCCCGGAATAGAGCCGTTGCCTTGACAATGACGCATCTGCGTCGTTGTCAAGGCAACGTGACTATTCTGAGGCCGGGCCCGAAGCGCTTAGAAGAGGCGCCCCCGGTGAAGATAGCAGCCCGGACCACCTCCTCACCGGACCACCTCCTTACCGGACAGCCCTGCAGGACCGGACCAGCGCCGAGCGGAGGTGAGTACTCAGAACTAAAGGGGGTGAGAGGGGGCTGGATGATGTTGAAGGCCGCAGTGGTCTTCAACCTGCGGACCTCCGGAGGTTTCAAAACTACAACTCCCAGCAAGCCCGGACAGCCGATGGCTGCCCTGGCTTGCTGGGAGTTGTAGTTTTGAAACCTCTGGAAGTCCGCAGGTTGAAGACCACTGCGGGTGGGGGAGTTCACTCGAGTATAAGCCGAGGGGGGTGTTTTCAGCACGAAAAATCGTGCTGAAAAACTCGGCTTATACTCGAGTATATACGGTACATCAAAAGAAAACCCTCTCCACAGGAGAGAAGCCCTACTGGTACCAAGACTGCCATACTCCAAAGACCTGATCTTCCCGAGGTCACCAGTGATGTTCCTACAGACCTCCACCTCGGAGAGGACTTTCTGTTGGGTCGATACTAAGCACCGTGCGTTCCACGTGTAGTACCTAACCACTAAGCTAGCTAAGAATAAAGTGCCCCTATCACGGCCACCCAGGTTCCTGAATGCCCCATAAGCCCACTCCGGATAGGAAAGGCCGGCAAGTTGACTCCAGCCGATGGAAGCGCCCACCTGGTTGTAGACCCCTGGATTAAAGGGACAATGAAGCAGGAAGTGGTCCATGCTTTCCAGCGTGTCCCCGCACTCTTCTCGGGGACATCCCCGGTCATTAGAGTTCCTGTACTTCAGGTTGTCCCTCACATATAGCTTCCCCTGAAAGCAGCGCCAGGCCAAGTCCCAAAACTTCTGGGGGATCCTTTTCATATTTAAAAGATACAACCCCACCCTCAGATCCCGACCTGGGCAGTCCCTGAGCGCCAGAGGCTTCTGGAAGTGGGTCAACAGAACCCGTTTGTCAAGGAACTGCCTTGACTGGGTCCTGATCTCCCACACTCCCAGACCCCACCGACGCATCGCCTTCAGAGTCGGGGTAGCGTAAGCCGGAAGATATCCATGTGGTGTACGGAGGTCCTTCACTTGCCCTCCTGTCTCCCATTCCTGGAAGAAAGGCCGAAACCATTCCCTGCAGGAGAGTACCCACGGAGGAGCCCTCTCTGACCAGAGGTTTGAGATGTTGGCTTTCAAGAAGGTGCTCGTTAAGAACACCACAGGGTTTACCATAGATAAACCCCCTAGTCTCCTCGTACGGTACGTAACCTCCCTCTTGACTAGGTTCAACCTGTTCCCCCATAACAGATGGAAAAACAGGCTGTAGATCCTAGTGTAGTAAGCCTCTGGCAAGATACATATGCTGCCCAGATAGATAAACAAGGGGAGCAGGTACGATTTGATCAGGTGTACCCTTTCCCTGAGGGTCATAGACCAACCCTTCCACTGGTCCACCTTCTGAGTGGCATCCTGGAGCTTACCATCCCAGTTTTTGGTGGGATAATCATCCTGGCCGAATGTGATGCCCAAAACTTTTGCTGACTCTTGGGGCCCTGGAAGGGTGTCCGGGAGATCAAACGTGGGGTCTCCCCCTCCCAGCCAGAGACTCTCACACTTATCCTGGTTGATCTTAGACCCGGATGCCTCCGAGTAGCGTTCCACTTCCGACATCACCACATCGACCTCCTCTCTCGAGGAGACGAAAATGGTGACATCATCAGCGTACGCCACCACTCTCTGGGCGACACCCTGCTCCGCCAGAATCATCCTGACTCCCGCCAATGGTCCGCAACTCACCCTCCTAAGGAAGGGATCGATCGCAAATACATATAAGAGCGGGCTCAAAGGATAACCCTGACGGACTCCGGACCCCACCTCAAAAGAGCGGCCAGACCAACCGTTCACCAGTGGGAAACTCTCTGCCCCTGCATACAAGATCTTAAGCCAATTAACAAAAGTACACGGTAAGCCATATCTCAGGAGGACGGACCAGAGGTAGTCATGGTTCACCCGATCAAATGCTTTGGCCTGATCCAAGGACAGTAAGTACCCCTTCCAGAGACCCGCACTACTCCGCTCCACTGCCTCCCTGACACTGAGGACAGCACTTAAGGTGCTTCGGCCTGGAACAGAGCAGTGCTGGGCCCCCGAAAGGAGCCGGGGTGCAAACTTCACCAACCGATTAAACAGTATCTTAGCCAGAAGCTTCCTGTCTGTATTGAGAAGAGCTATGGGCCTCCAATTCTCAATCCGGCTAGGATCTTTACCCTTTGACAGAAGAATCAGGGCTGACCTCCTCATTGACTTTGGCAGAGTGCCCGAGGAGAGACACTCATTGAATACCTCAGTCAAGAGGGGAGCTAAAGACTCCTTAAAGGTCCTGTACCACTCGGATGTTAAGCCATCCGGACCTGGCGACTTCTTGGGGGCAAGCCCCTCGATAGCCAGTCTCACTTCCTCTTCCCTGATTTCTTCTGCCAAAATGCCAAGAGAGGGGTCTACCCCTGGCTCAGGAATGGTTTCAGCCAGGAAAGCCGACATCCCGTCTCGATCTAGATCCTTCCTCCTCAAGAGGTGCGAGTAGAAGGATCTGACGACCTCCAGGATCCCTGATCTGGACCGATTCAGAGATCCCGTACTATCAATCAGTCCTGAGACTACTTTACTACTCACTGACATCTTGCAGTTCCTGTAAGGGTTGGGCGAGCGGTACTTCCCGTAATCCCTCTCAAAAACCAAAGATGCGTGCCTATCGTACTGACACCTCATCAGCAAGGACTTCACTCTGGAGATATCCTCTCGGCTACCTCCAGTCGAGATGAGAAGCTTGAGTTTCCTCCTCAGTCCCTGATACAGGCGGTACCTATTCAGGGACCTGAGGCTCGAAAGCTGGCGGAAGAACCCCGCAACCCGCTTCTTGAATATCTCCCACCACTCAGACTTACTACTACAAAAGTCCAGTAAAGGTACCTGACTCTGAAGAAAATCCTCAAAGGACTGTCTTATCTCTGCTTCCTCCAGGAGGGACGAATTCAGCTTCCAATAACCTTTTCCCATCCGGGGGGTCTCTGAAACATTCAGGGAAAACAAAATCATACAGTGGTCGGAGAACTCCACCTCAACCACGGACACTGCGGAAGAGACGGCTTCCTCCTTTAAATAAAACCTGTCTATCCTAGACCTGCTGCTACCTCGATGAAAGGTGAAACCCGCGTGGCCTGAGGGGCTCCGGATGTGGGCATCCTCTATGCGAGCTTCCCTGACTATATTACTAAGGGCCACACAGTCATAAGCCAGCCGATCATTGGAACCTCTCCTATCTTGGGACCTCGTGACATTATTGAAGTCCCCTCCAAAGATCACTTGCCGGCTAGTAAAAAGAAAGAGCTTAATCCTCATAAAGAGATCCTTACGGCCCCACTTTGTTTGTGGGGCGTAGATGTTAATGAGCCGGAGCTCTTGTCCCTTCATGAAGACATCTAAGATCAGGCACCTCCGCATTTCTAACTCAATGACCCGTCTGCATTCGACCGGAGCGGTAAAAAGGACCGCCACCCCACTATACAGCTCAGTCGCAAGAGACCAGTGGGAGGGCCCGCGCCTCCACTCTCTTCTGGCTTTCACCAGAGAGGCTAGATCTGACAACCTGGTCTCCTGTAAAAAGAAAAATGTTGGCTTCAACACGGCCGAGAAAATCAAAGGCTGCGAATCTAGCCGTATAAGACTTTATACTGGCACAATTAATAGATGCCAGCGTCAATGGGGTGAGTGCTGCCATCCTGGGTAATTGAGTTAGACGACCTTACCCATTATTTTTTCTTGCCCTTCTTCTTCACTGCCTCATCCCCTGAAGAAGAAGGAGCATTCTTACTTTCTTTAGATCTCTTTTTTGACTCAGACTGATCCATCTGGCTCCCATCTCCATCTGGCCCTGAGTTAGCCCTGCCCTCCAAGGAAGATGCCTCAACAGGACAGGACCCAGTTCCCTCGGGAGGCTCCAATCCCTCAGGCACCCCATCCTCGCCACCCCCCTCCAATGAGGGGGAGGAGATGGTATCAAGGACAAAGTACCTGTTCGATAGGTCAATCAGAAGGGGGGCAGGTAAGCTTCCTTTTAGGACCTGGCCTTTAGCACCTGAAATAGAGGACTGAGACTTCCCCTTTACAACTTTTTTGCCCTTGTCTTTTTTCGGCCTTTCCCTCCCCTCCTCATCCACACTTTCATAGTGGGAGGAATCAGAAAGATCAGCCTCTTTGCCTTCCTCTTCGCGAATCCTCCTAATCTCCTCATCCAACACATCATCCCCCAGGGTCTCAGCAACATCTGGGCTAGTGACAGGAGCAGGGCCAGGAGCTACCCCCGCCACCTGAGAACTCTCCAGCTCCCTGCTCCTTCTGCGGTTTTCCTCTCGCCTTAGTTTGGCAGGCCCCTTCTTGCTCTTCATTAACCCTGTTGCTCCTTCACCCATGCCCGTACCCTCCCCAGCCGGGGCAACCCTAAAGCTCTCCCCAGCTGGAGCGGCCACCACACGGGAAAAGGCGCTGGGGCAACGGCTGAAAGGGTGTCCTAGGAAACCACACAGATGACACCGGATCTGCCCACAGGATGCAGCCAAATGACCAGCCCCACCACACAAAGCGCAAACCTGCACAGTGCAGGCTGCGCTAAAATGGGTAGGACTACCACACCTGTGGCAGACTTTAGGCTGCCCCTGGTAGAAGACTTGGATTATGTCACGTCCCAGGAAGGCTGCCGATGGGATGTGGGCAACTGTGCTCCCTGAACGCTTAAGTTTGACGGAAAACGTCCAGGCCCCAGACCAGATCCTGTGCTCATCAAGATTTTTCTTGGGCATGTCCGTCACATCCCCATAACGACCAAGCCAGGTCATGATGTCGTAGCAAGAGAGCGACTCGTTACGGGTCAAAACGGTCACTCTCTTGGTTTGGTTCTGCCGGGATATCGCTTTTACAGCGAAATCCCGCCAGCCGGGCTCGTTCTTCACCATCTCGTAATTCGACCAGAAAAGTTCAAGACCCTCTGGCCGAACAAAGCTGATGTCGAACTCAGAAGAACCATAGGGGTGAATCAGGGCAAAGATGTCACTCGCCCTGAACTCCATCTGAAGGAGGAGCTCAACCACCCTTGCCCGGGGCGGGCACGCATCTTTACCCCTCCAAATCAGACGGGCCACATTCCTACGGTTACTATCCTGCCCGGGTGTCGGGAGGGACCACATCACCTCCCCATTCTGTTCTCGGAAGGCACCCAGACCATGCCTCTCTATCCAAAAAGACAGGTCAACCGAACCCCTCCCTTCTACCTCAATTGACCTATCACCCTTACGCAGAGCCTCCAGGAGGCTGCAAGTGACCCCCAGAACCAGATGGAGACGGGGACCCTCTTGATTCCCCGGCAGCGACGCTGGCATAGCTTCTAGCAGTCACCACCGGGGGGGGCAGCCGAACCAGCCCCTACTTCCTCAGTACTCTTTACTGATCCAGTGACATCCCTTTGCCCGCCTCCAGCACTCTTCTCTTGCACACCGCTAGCATCCCTCTCTTGCACACCGCTGACACCCCTCTCTTGCACACCGCTAGCACCCCTCTCTTGCACACCGCTAGCACCCCTCTCTTGCACACCGCTAGCACCCCTCTCTTGTACTCCTCTAATTCCCCACTCTTGCACACTGCTAACATTTTCATGCAACATACCATCACCAAAATTTTCACTCTCTTTTGCACTCTTCCCTTTCACACTATTATCCTGGCTAAACTTTCCTGAGCTGGCCGGGTTATTTGCATATGCAACGGGGGTTTGTGCTGCTGGTCCCGCCCCCGATGACCGCTTTTTCGGTTCTGGCGATGTTACTTCCAGTTCCAGTGATGACACTTCCTTCAACGCCGATGATGTTCCCAGTGAGAACTGCTTCACACTGGGTGGGAGCTGTCCCTTCGGACGCACCCCCACCCCTCCTACAGCAGCCGACGTGCAGGGATTCCCCACAGCGTCAGTGCAACCTTCAGGAGCCACCTCACCCGACCGCCCGGGCTTTTCTACCAATCCAGACGCATGGACACTCCCCCCCTCACAGAGGAGTGCCCTGCTATGCCCAGATCGCTCGGGGGACCGCCCCCCGAGCAGACAGCAACATCACCAAGCTCCGGCACTAGGACACGCCCCCTGCCCACCTGGGGTGGTCCTGCAGCATCAGAGTCGCCCACCTTAAGCCTGTCCTGCCCTTCCCTACCAGCAGGACAGGCGGGCTCCTTGGCATCTGCAGCCATCTTAGAAACCTTATCCACCATGTACCCCCCATGCTGGCCCCGCTTTACAGCAAAAGCGGAGTCGGGCAGACTGGGGGGCCCACCAGCCTGAACCACCTTTTCAGATGGCCCAGACTGCTGGAGAGAAGAATAAACAAGTCTGGTGACCTCTCCTTTTTTCCTTTTATTTCTCCTCTTCCTCTTGCCCTTCACCTCAGTATCTGGGCCCAAGTCATTTCCAAATGAGAAGTTCTCAAAATGGGTAGGTGACTCTTGGAGCACAATCGCCTTCAGCAATCCACCACCAATTAACCCATTGCTGCTGCCGCTGTCGTCACTGCTGTCATCTGACGTTACAGGCAGGGCTACCTGAGCAGGATTTATGTATGAACTCTGGGTTGTGTCCTCCTCCATTTCACTCTCCTCTGCACCACCATCTTGCTTCTCTTTAGCACCTTCCTCAGCACTGTCCTCTCTTTCTCCTCCACCATCATTGCAGAGTTTTTCTCTGAAGATACCAGCCCCTTCCATGATCTCCATCCTCACCCTTTCTACCTCCTCAACCTCTTTTTTCAGGGTGCGCACTTTAGCCGAATACACTGGCCTTAGATTTTTTGAGGTGTAATCAGCCTGGTAACGGGCAAATTTTAAGTCCTCTCTTAGCCCACGAAGCATTTTGCCAAGACGCTCATACTCCGCCATTTTTGCTTGGAGTCGGGACCCAAAAGTGGCCAGAGACTCCCTGGGACCCAATACCCCCCATTGCTGGGGTTCAGAGGTACCTTGCCTCCCCATGTTTCTCCTCAACTCCTCACCTTCATGCAGGCCTTTACCTGCAGCCTTGCTTGTAGCCTTCCTTGCAGCCTTGCGGCTTCCAGATATGGACGGTGGAGTTGGTTCTGCATTTCTGCGGATCCTGGAGGATCTCCGTACCCCATCCTGGGAGTTGGCCGTTGCAATGTCACCTCCACCTCCCGCCGGCCTGGTACGGGAGGTGGGGACGTTGGGGTTCATGCAGGGAAGCCCTTCCCCGAAGGCTGCCACAAACCTGGGGGGGGGAGGGCTGGTGAAAATCCTGCTGCTCTCTGGTTCTCCTGGAGCTGACGATCACACAACCACACCCTGAACAGGAAGTAGTGCAACAGCTGGAGGCACCCTGGTTGGTAAACACTGACCTATACAATATACTACTATATAATCCAATATGCTGGGAGTTGTAGTTTTGCAACAGCTGGAGCCACCCTGGTTGGGAAACACTGACCTATACTATATACTACTATATAGTCCAACATGCTGGGAGTTGTAGTTTTTCAACAGCTGGAGGCACCCTGGTTGGGAAACACTGACCTATACTATATACTACTATATAATCCAACATGCTGGGAGTTGTAGTTTTGCAACAGCTGGAGCCACCCTGGTTGGGGAACACTGACCTATACTATATACTACTATATAGTCCAACATGCTGGGAGTTGTAGTTTTGCAGCAGCTGGAGGCACCTCTGGTTGGGGAACACTGACCTATACTATATACTACTATATAGTCCAACATGCTGGGAATTGTAGTGTTCGAGTTTACGTTTGGGGCAGCTGCTGAGCCACAGACTGTATAAGGGCATGCTGGGAGTTGTAGTTAGTAATTAACTGCAACTCCCGAATTTTATAAAAAAAAAAAAAAAACGATCAAAAAGTCACATCAAAACAAAAATGGTTCTGTTAAAAACTACAGACCGGGGCGCAACAAATTAGTCCTCATACGGGCCCCATATAAGGAGAAATAACAAAGTTATAGTGGTCAGAATAGGACATGAATGGAGGGGGCGTGGCCGTGACCACGACCACTGCCGCAGGAACCCGGCGTTTGTTTTGAACACTAGGTGCTGCGGGAGATCACGGTGGTGGCCCCAACAGCGAGACCCTCGTGATCAGACATCGTATCCCCTATACTTTGGATAGAAGATAAGATGTCTAGCAACAGAGTACCCCTTTAATGTTTGCATATACCTTGTTAGGATGAGTGATGCCTTGGTCACGTGATACATTCTTTCCTATATTTTTATGCAGACCTTTCCAGGACAGCTGTGGATGGAGGCCCTAGTGCAACTCCCTCTCTCTGGGGCCTAACCAGTTTTAGTAAGTTGTTCTAGACTGGCTCTTACCGGAGCACCATGTCTCCAAATTCTGCCCCTTCTGGATAGACCAGTCAGTCCATTTAGTCAGTGTAAAGTATCTGCACCTCTTCTGCAGATCCTAGTTTCAGTAAGGGTCAGGCCAGAAGGGAGGGAGAAGGAGAACCCCTAGTTGAGTGTTTGGCCTGGCAAAGATTTAAAGGGGTACTCCGCTGCTCAGCGTTTGGAACAAAATGTTCTGAATGCTTAGAGCCGGCGCCGGGAGCTTGTGATATCATAGCCCCGCCCCTCATGACATCACGCCACACCCCCTCAATGCAAGTCTATGGGAGGGGGCGTGACGGCTGTCACGCCCCTCCCATAGACTTGCATTGAGGGTGTGTGGCGTGATGTCATGAGGGGCGGGGCTATGACATCTTGAGCTCCCGGCGCCGTTTCTAAGCGTTTGGAGCATTTTGTTCCAAACGCTGAACAGCGGAGAACCCCTTTAAGCCTCTTCATTGTCCTGTATCCAGGTCAAACCAAGTCTTCTTCAATCAAGTCGCAAGTCCTTTTCCTGTTCCAGTTGCAAGAAAAATCCCCTGAGACAGGTCTGAACAGTGATCAAGGCCCTGTGCGGAGTTTAAAGGGTTCATCCCATAGTTTCCAGCTCTGAAAAGGAAAATCGTCTTTACCAGAGTAAAATAAAGCTGAACAAGGGCCCCTCTGCTTACACTAAGCTCTTCAGTGACATACAGTCAGAGTTGGTGCTGTGTGGCCTAACGTCACAGAAGTTTTCTGCTGGTGCCCTGCGCTTAGGGTACTGTGCTGTAACAAGTTATGAGTAAAAAGTTCAAGTGTTTGCACCACAGTTGGGCAATCTGTGCAGCGTTTAAACTAACTGGACCTTATCCTGTAGAAACGCCACTAAAACATGTATCAAGTGCATTAGAGATTTTGTATTCAGTATTTCTGCTAGTGATGTGATTCTTAAAGAGACAATGATCAACTACTCATTCATACCGATGAGTGCAGGGAGAGGATAGAGAGGACTGTGCAGCTGTAACTGTAAGACCTCACAGTTCTCTTCATGATTATAGAGATGAGTGCAGGGAGGGGATAGAGAAGACTGTGCAGCTGTAACAATTAGTGTTGAGCGGCATAGGCCATATTCGAATTCGCGAATATATGGACGAATATTCGTCATATTCGCGAATATTCGCATATTCGTAATATTCTCTTTTTATTTTCGCATATGCGAATATTCGCGTGTGTGAAAATTAACATATGCGAAAATTTGCATATACAAAAATTAGCATAAGCGAAAATTCGCATATGCGAATGTTCGCATATGCGCAAATTCACACACCAGTCTCACACAGTAGTATTAGAGCCTTCTTTACACCACACAAGCTGGAAGCAGACAGGGATGATCACTGTTATGTGTACTGTGAAAAAAAAAAAAACTGAATATTCGTAATTACGAATATATAGCGCTATATTCGCGAATATTCGCGAATTCGCGAATATGCGATATTCGCGAATAAAATTTGAATTGCGAATATTCGCGAGCAACACTAGTAACTATATGACCATGCAGTTCTCTCTATAATCATAGAGATGAGTGCAGGGAGAGGATAGAGAGGACTGTGCAGCTGTAATGGTATGACCACACAGTTCTCTATATTATCACAGACATGAGTGCTAGGAGGAGATATAGGGGACTGTTCAGCTGTAACTGTATGACCTCACAGTTCTCTCTATGATCATAGAAAGGAGTGCAGGGAGGGGGTAGAGAGGACTGTGCAGCTGTAACTGTATGACCTCACAGTTCTCTCTATGATCATAGAGATGAGTGCAGGGAGGGAATAGAGAGGACTGTGCAGCTGTAACTGTATGACCTCACAGTTCTCTCTATGATCATAGAAAGGAGTGCAGGGAGGGAATAGAGAGGACTGTGCAGCTGTAACTGTATGACCACACAGTTCTCTATATCAGTGTTTCCCAACCAGGGTGCCTCCAGTTGTTGCAAGACTACAACTCCCAGCATGCCTGGACAGCCGAAGGCTGTCCAGGCAATGCTGGGAGTTGTAGTTTTGCAACATCCAGAGGCACCCTGGTTGGGAAATACTGCTCTATATGATCATAGAGATGAGTGCAGGGAGGGGATAGAGAGGACTGTGCAGCTATAACTGTATGACCACTCAGTTCTCTCTATGATCAATAGTGTTGCTCACGAATATTCGCAATTCGAATTTTATTGGCGAATATCGCATATTCGCGAATTCACGAATATTCGCGAATATAGCGCTATATATTCGTAATTACGAATATTCTTCTTTTTTTTTTTTTACAGTAAACATCACAGTGATCACCCCTCTCTGCTTCCAGCTTATGTGGTGTAAGAAGGCTCTAATACTACTGTGTGAGACTGGTGTGCGAATTTTCGCATATGCGAAAATGTGCATATGCTACTTTTCGCATATGCGAATTTTCGCATATGTTTAATTTTTGTATAAACAAATTTTCGTATATATTAATTTTCGCACACGCGAAAATAAAACGAGAATATTACGAAAATGCGAATATTCGCGAATATGACGAATATTCGTCCATATATTCGCAAATATTCGCGAATTCGAATATGGCCTATGCCGCTCAACACTAATGATCAACGAAACATATATACATATATATGTATAATGTATATACACTATAAATATACACAATACAATATAAAGAAAGGAAGTAGAAGGAATTGAATGTGAAGACTTTGTTTCATTGCATTTTATTTGATACAAGTAACAAGTAGTGGATACAGCGAACATTGTGCAAAATACAATGTAACCTTCATTGCTGCCTAAAGGATTAAACTAGAGAAAAATGCTGCGTATTTCACCTTGTTGGGAAGGACAGGGCCACAATACAGAAGATTACTGAGTGCAGCATGAGGGCTGCAGAGAATATCAATTGTCCTGACCCTGCATCTATTTGTGATGTAAAACCTGTACATTCTGTTCCGATGCAGCAATGTCAGAACAAAGCCGCAGCTCTGCAAAGAGTCCGCGCCACCCCATTACTTATTCTCCTCATAATACCCAATGGGACTGGAGATATGCACTTAAAGGGGAACTCCGGTCGAAAACTTTTTTTTTTTTTTTTTTTTTTCAAATCAATCGGTGCCAGAAATTTAAACAGATTTGTAAATGATTTCTATTACAAAAAAAAAACTTAACCCTTCCAGTACTTATCAGCTTTTGTATACTCCAGAGGAAATTCTCTTTTTTTGGATTTCTTTTCTTTCACGACCACAGTGCTCTCTGCTGACACCTCTGTCCATTTTAGGAACTGTTCAGAGCAGCATATGTTTCCTATGGAGATTTTCTCCTGCTCTGGACAGTTCCTGACATGGACAGGGATGTCAGCAGAGAGCAATGTGGTCAGACGGAAAGGAAATCCAAAAAAAGAAAAGAACTTCTTCTGTAGTATGCAAAAGCTGATAAGTACTGGAAGGGTTAATATTTTTTAATAGAAGTAATTTACAAATCTGTTTAACTTTCTGTCATCAGTTGATTAAAAACAATAAGTTTTTCACTGGAGTTCCCCTTTTAGTCCATGGACAATGTATTACCTACCCGCTGGCCAAATGGACATCATGCTGACTGAAATGTTACGGAGTTAACTAGAAGAAGAATACTTCAACAAAGTAACTTTTCAGGCTTTTTTTAAAGGGGTACACCGGTGGAAATAAAATGTTTTCAAATCAACTATTTCAAAACTATACTTTTATATAAAAATCTTAACCCTTCCAGTACTTTTCAGCTGCTGTATATTCCACAGGAAGTTGTGTACTTCTTTCCAGTCTGACCACAGTGCTCTCTGCTGCCACCTCTGTCCGTGTCAGGAACTGTCCAGAGTAGGAGCAAATCCCCATAGAAAACCTCTCCTTCTCTGGACAGTTCCTGACACGGACAGAGGTGGCAGCAGAGAGCACTGTGGTCAGACAGGAAAGAACTACACAACTTCCTCCGGAGCATACAGCAGCTGATAAGTACTGGAAAGATTAAGATTTTTAAATAGAAGTAATTTACAAATCTGTCTAACTTTCTGGCACCAATTGATTTGAAAACATTTGTTTTACACCGGAGTACCCCTTTAATGAAAACATTAAGCCAAGCAGTGAACCTGTGGAATCATACTATGGTGGCCATTGATCAAGAGGACACTCCCCTTTCAAATTCTGCCAACAGTGCTCTCCTCTGTGTCTCTCTTTATTAGTGTTTTATTACCAGGGTGCCTCCAGCTGTTGCAAACTACAACTCCTAGCATGCCCGGACAGCCTTTGGCTGTCCGGGCATGCTGGGAGTTGTAGTTTGCAACAGCTGGAGGAACCCCGGTTGGGGAAACACTGCTATAGTTAATGTATAAATCAAGATCTCTCTATTGTGCTTTCCTTCCTATCTAGAACCTGTGTGATCTGCCCCACCTGAAAACTTGGATGCTCTCCCATCTCTCCACACTCTGAAACCCCATTCAACCTCCTCATCCACCCTGTTGTTATATCTAACACTGAGAGAAAGCAGGAGGAAACCAGAGAGAGCTGACGCAGCCAGAAACAGCGTGCCATCGGATCGGTGTCAGAAGCAGCAGCACAGCCAGCTATGTGAATGGGGTTTATACAGACTTTACAACAGCAAAATACAAAATGGTAACATTCTTTAATAAAGTTTTTGTCAGTTGCTTAATAAGTAAACAATAAAAAGGTTCTGTACAATTGTGTTCCAAATTCTGAGACTGGAAGAACTGTGGTCTGCATTGCAGCAGAAAATGCCGGTGCATTCAGGCGCTCTCCTCGCAAGTGTAGATCAATCCAGGGTCGGATGCAAATCAAATCCAGAGTGGGAAATGATATAGGCAAAAGGATTTTATTTGACATAAAAGAATAAAAAATAAATAATAAGAAAGGCCGTAGCATGGGGGGTGGGACAACGCATTTTGAAGGGCGTGATCCCTTCTTCGTCAGGTCCAAGAAGGGATCACGCCCTTCGAAACGCGTTGTCCACCTTCCCATGCTACGGCCTTTCTTATTATTGAGGAGCGATTAAAGGAATTACAATTGTTTAGTCTTGAGAAGAGACGTTTAAGGGGGGATATGATAAACGTATATAAGTATATTAATGGCCCATACAAAAAATATGGAGAAAAACTGTTCCAGGTTAAACCCCCCCAAAGGACGAGGGGGCCGTCTCCGTCTGGAGAAGAAAAAGTTTAGTCTCAAGGGGCGACACGCCTTCTTTACCGTGAGGACTGTGAATTTATGGAACGGTCTACCTCAGGAACTGGTCACAGCAGGAACAATTAACAGCTTTAAAACAGGATTAGATAAATTCATGGAACAAAATAAGATTAATGCTTATGAAGAAATATAAAATCTCATCCCTTCCCCAATATCTCGCCACACCCCTACCCCTTAATTCCCTGGTTGAACTTGATGGACATATGTCTTTTTTCGACCGTACTAACTATGTAACTATGTAACTATGTAAGGTGACGTGGCAGCACTCCCAAGCCTCTCATTCACTACGTTATATGGTATTGTACCCGCAGTACAACACCCAAAGGTGAGTAGAATTGTCTCTCTTCACATTCATTTTCAGTTACTAGGAGTAACGGCACATTGCTGCGCTTTTTTTCTGTTTCCTTTTTATCCATAAATTCGGAGACTGGCTTTCAGGGAAGGAGCCCTTTGATTCTAAATGCTCCTTCCCTTGTGCTTAATATTGAGCTGGAGGGGTAACTTTACTCCTTACGGAGACCGCCAATGGTGCCTGGAAACATATGGGTTATTCATGTTTCACTGGAAATTTTTGGGAAAAGGATATGCAAAGTAGGTGTCAGAGTTTACCCAGAAAAGAGTTTACTCACTGGTTCCACCTCTTGGAGTTAGCACCCAGCAAAACGACTGTCTATGGATGGCTAACTTTACTTTTTGGCTATTAGAATCCCAGTTATGTTCCAAGGCTTCTTAAAGGAGTCAAGCAGGGAGCAAACTCATTATTTGAGCATAACCGAAAACACACACAGTATAAATCCTAAGTATTGGAGGGGTGCTGACTTAGCTACCACACGTACTCCTAGGATATTGGTACTGAACTTGGTAATAACTGCTAACTCAACATATAAACACACAACCTACAAAAAGTAGCTGAAGCGGATATATATTGCAACAAATGTTATTGATTAAAAAGACAACATTAAAGGAGTAGTCCAGTGGTGACCCAGTGGTGAACAACTTGTCCCCTAGCCTAAGGATAGGGGATAAGTTGCAGATCACGGGGGGTCCGACCGCTGGGGCTCCCTGCGATCTCCTGTACGGGGCCCCGACAGCCCGCGGGAAGGGGGCGTGTCGACCTCCGCACGAAGCGGCGGCCGACACGCCCCCTCAATACAACTCTATGGCAGAGCCGAAGAGCTGCCTTCGGCAATCTCCGGCTCTGCCATTGAGATGTATTGAGGGGGGCGTGTCGGCCCCTCAGGGGATGTTTTTGACCACTGGACTACCCCTTTAAAAAGATGAAAAGGCGTCTGATAAACGGACATCCCACATATCTCACTCTATTACAATGTTAGAAATTAGTGACCCATTCCACATAAGGACTAGTGTTGCTTGTGAATATTCGCAATACGAATTTTATTCGCGAATATCACATATTCGCGAATATAGCACTATATATTCGCAATTACAAATATTCGTTTTTTTTCCCTCTCTGCTTCCAGCCTGTGTGGGTAAAGAAGGCTCTAATACTACTAAAATGGCGTACTAATTTTCACATATGCGAAAATAAAACGTGAATATTACGAATATGCGAATTTAGCGAATATATGACGAATATTCGTCCATTAATTCACGATATATCGCGAATTCGAACATGGCCTATGTCGCTCAACACTAATAAGGACATGGTAACATAAGTAGCAGCATAAGAGTTTACAACAAAGTGCTATATCAGAATAAAGTGCATGAAAAGTTGCATAAGAGCAGTATAACACTTTGCTTGTACATGTAGGTATAGGTGTTTGCTGCTAGTTAGGCTGGGTTCACACCACGTTTTGTTAAATACGGTTCCCGTATACGGTTGGGAGGAGGGGGGGCGGGGCTTAATCGCGGCGCCCGCACTCAGCCGTATTCGGGAACCGTATTTAATGTATGTCTATGAGCCGACCGGAGTGAACAGCAGCCTCCGGTCGGCTTCGTTTTCGGCCGTATGCGGTTTCCCGACCGCAGGCAAAAACGTGGTCGACCCCCTCCTCTCAACCGTATACGGGAGCCGTATTTAACAAAACGTGGTGTGAACCCAGCCTTATACTGCTCTTATGCAACTTTTCATGCACTTTATTCTGATATAGCACTTTGTTGTAAACTCTTATGCTGCTACTTATGTTACCATGTCCTTATGTGGAATGGGTCACTAATTTCTAACATTGTAATGGAGTGAGATATGTGGGATGTCCATTTATCAGACACCTTTTCTTCTTTTTAATGTTGTCTTTTTAAAGGGTACCTCTCATCAAATAAAGTTTTGATATATTTTAGATTAATGAATGTTGAATAACTTTCCAATAGCATGTTAATGAAAAATATGCTTCTTTCTATTGTATTTTTCCCGATCAGTCCTGTCAGCAAGCATTTCTGACTCATGCTGGAGTCCTAAACACTCCGAGCTGCCAGCCTGCTTTGTTCACAGCCAAACAGGCTGTGAACAAAGCAGGCTGGCAGCTCTGAGTGTTCTCCTTTGTGAACAAAGCAGACTGGCAGCTCGTAGTGTTTAGGACTCCAGCATGAGTCTGAAATGCTTGCTGCCAGGACTGGTAGGGAGACCCCTAGTGGTCATTTCTTCAAAGTGGAAAATTAAATAGAAAGAAGCATATTTTTTAATAACATGCAATTGTGAAGTTATTCTGCATACATTAATCTATAATATATCAAAAGTTTTTTTGATGAGAGGTACCCTTTAATCAATAAAATTTGTTGCAATATATATCTGCTTCAGCTACTTTTTGTAGGTTGTGTGTAAACTCTTTATTTGGTAGAGAACTATTTAGCATATGTCTTTTTCCCAATGCATCGAGTCTGGGGGAGTTATTCTTATTTTGTAAAGGGTCCATCTCTTCTCATACAGCCTGAGCGCCAACATGTCATTTCATGACATCACTCTGTATAGTATAACTTTGCTAAAAAGTAACACCAATGTTTAGAGATTCTGTACTTGTTCAGGCCTCTTCTCCTTTTTTCCTCCCCATCTACCCAGCTTAAAGGGGTACTCCGGTGGAAATTATTATTATTATTATTATATTTTTTAAATCAATTGGTTCCAGAAAGTTAAACAGATTTGTAAATGACTTCTATTTAAAAAAAAAAAATTTGAATCCTTCCAGTACTTATCAGCTGCTGTATACTATACAGGAAGTTATGTAGTTCTTTCCAGTCTGACCACAGTGCTCTCTGCTGACACCTCTGTCCATGTCAGGAACTGTCCAGAGCAGGAGCAAATCCCCATAGCGAACCTCTCCTGCTCTGGACAGATTCCTGACATGGACAGAGGTGTCAGCAGAGAGCACCGTGGTCAGACAGAAAATAAATTCCTCTGTAGCATGCAGCAGCTAATAAGTACTGGAAGGATTAAGATTTTTTTTCATATACAAATCATTTACAAATCTGAATGAAACAAAAACCAACCCCTCAAAACTAGTATCAGAAACCTGATACATGAATGAAATATCTGAATAGATATAAATTATGACCGTGCTTCAATTTAGTGACGCACAATAGTATAAAATTGTATCAAAATACAATAAATGCAAAGAAACCTCATAGCACAGGGCCCTTGTGCAGAGGTAATATAGATATTATAAGAACATATGTGGTAACATAGTAATATACACCGATATAAAATGCTGTTTTATGAAACAAATGAATAAATACATTTTTGGTAATCCGGTATCTGACAGTCCAGACAATAATGAAATGTCCCGTAATTCGGATCAGATTCCCATATGGCAAATGGAAGATGATAAAGTGAGAATATAATTACCAGCCCGATGGATAGCTCAGCCGTGATCTCTAGAGATGAGCGAACTTACAGTAAATTCGATTCGTCACGAACTTCTCGGCTCGGCAGTTGATGACTTTTCCTGCATAAATTAGTTCAGCCTTTAGGTGCTCCGGTGGGCTGGAAAAGGTGGATACAGGAGTCTCCTAGGACTGTATCCACCTTTTCCAGCCCACCGGAGCACCTGAAAGCTGAACTAATTTATGCAGGATAAGTCATCAACTGCCGAGCCGAGAAGTTCGTGACGAATCGAATTTACTGTAAGTTCGCTCATCTCTAGTGATCTCCTTTGGACAAAAGGTGAGGTCCGCAGTACAGTGGTCCCTCAACATAAGATGGTAATCCGTTCCAAACGGACCATCGTTTGTTGAAACCATCGTATGTTGAGGGATCCGCGCAATGTAACGTATAAGACAGTGGTCTACAACCTGCGGACCTCTAGATGTTGCAAAACTACAACACCCAGCATGCCCGGACAGCCGTTGGCTGTCCGGGCATGCTGGTTGTTGTAGTTTTGCAACATCTGGAGGTCCGCAGGTTGAAGACCACTGTTAGAGGAAGTTGTACTCACTTGTCCCCGCCGCTCCGGACCGTCACCGCTCGTCACCGCTGCCCGGGATGTCGCCGTCCATCGCTGTCGCCGCGTCCCCGAGGTGTCCCCGACGCTCCGGCAAGGCCTCTGCTTCCCAGGCATCCTCGCTCTCCGTCGCCGCCATCACTTTGTTGCGCACGCAGCTCCTATTGGATGACGGGACGGCGTGCGCAGCGACGTGATGAAGACGATGGAGAGCGCCGACCATGCAAGGAATCACGAAGCCGGAGCCCCGAGGACAGGTAAGTGATCGTCATCAGACCACACGGGGCACCGTAAACGGCTATCCGGCGGCAGCTGAAGCAGTCTGCGCTGCAGGATAGCCATTTATGCGATGGCCCAACATACAAAAGCATCGTATGTTGAAATGATCGTATGTCGGGGCCATCGTAGGTCGAGGGGTCACTGTACTTGGGTAGTATAGAACGCTGGCATGCGTTACTGTGGCGGTCTGCCTGCCACAGATCAAGTTGGAATTATGCCGCTCCCAAGGTGCTCGCTAGTAGATGGTATCAGGCGGCCTCTGGATGCAGACCTTGTGGTGTCCTATGGCGTGTGACGTCACAAGCAATCGGCAAGACTGTCTGGAAGCTGGATCAGGATAGCACGGCTGGCTTGACACAGATCTTTAGCTGCAATTTAGAGCTGGTGCAAAGTCCTCAGGTAAGTACGTGCTCAATAAGTAATAGTGATGCGGTAAAAACTTTTTGTAACACCTAGACGCGTTTCAGGGCACTGGTTTCTCAGAATGGCCTTTTCCCTCAGTAGGCATATAGAATCTCGTTTTTTTTTTTGTGTGTGTGTCTTTCCATTAATTCTCACCGATGGAAGACGTAAGGACTTTGGATGGAACGGACATGGTGATAGAAAATGTATTGGACATGTATACACGTCCATTTGCGGGAAGGGGTTAATGTCCCAGACCCCAGCGGTAGTTCTGTAGAAAGTCAGAGACACTGTAATGTAACGGGCCCTTTTCTGTCTCCAACCTAACTACTCTCATGTGCTTTTACTCCTATCTATTGCATGTGTGATCTGCCCTCCCTACCCTCAGAAATACCCTGTTCAACCTCCTTCCCTCCATGTTCCTATCCTCTAACACTGAATGACGAGCAGAGACAGCTAACACAACCAGGAGTGTTTCCCAACCAGGGTGCCTTCAGCTGTTGCAAAACTACAACTCCCAGCATGCCCGGACAGCCGTTGGCTAAGGGGCCCGGTCGCCATGGCGACCGTTGCGACCTCTATAGCTGCGCCACAGCGTCTGACGCAAAGTAAAAGAAGAAAGCGGCACTCACTGTAGTAATGCAGGATTCTTTATAGTGCAGGGGGTACAGCGGGACGCAGGAGGCTGGAGCAATCCACAGAGCAACACAGTGTTTCCCCGGTGGCTTCTTCCGTCTCTATGCTGTGATGTGGCGGCGCTCCCGATATACGTTAACAACGCGCGTCATCGGGGCACGTAGCCACGGCAACAGGTAACAGCACATTTCTAACACATATGCACAGCGCTCAAGACGCTGACAACAGCGGGGCGCGGGCACATTACAGCCTGAGAACTTCAGAATACGTAGCCCGGACAGGGTAAAAACCATAGAATAGTGAGTGGGTGCAACAATAAACAAAGACGGACAAAACAATAAAACAAAATGATACCATAAAAAGACTGCAGCCTATCAGAAAATGATTACAAAAAAAATACTCATGTCGATTTTGTCATTTAAGCCTGGGGGGCCCAAGGCATTGGTTTGCAAAATCCAGATGGCTTCTTTCTTTAATTGTACTTTGTGGCGGTATTTTTTAATACAGGGACCACCAGTTTTGCAACAGCTGGAGGCACCTTGGTCTGGGAAACACTGCTATAGATAATGTTTAACTCCTCATCCATCTAATGTGCTTTCCTTCCTACATTGAACGTGCGTGATCTGCCCTACCTGGAAACTTGGATGCTATCTAATCTCTCTGCACTCTGAAGTACCCTATTCAACCTCCTCATCCTCCCTGCTGCTATCTCTGACACTGAAAGAAGGCAGGAGAAGAGCAGAGAGAGCTGGACATCCAGGAACAGTGTGCTATCAGATCGGTGTCAGAAGCAGCAGCACAGCCAGCTATGTGAAGGGTCTTATACAGACTCTACAGCAGCAAAATGTCAGCATTTTTTAATGAAGATTTAAAAAAAAGTTTTTACATTTTGAATTTTGGTAGCAAATGAAAAATAAAACTATTCTGTAAAACTGTGTTCATAAACTTTAAGAGCAGAGTCCAAATTCTGAAATTAGATTTTGGGGGAGGGGCACAATCTCCTTCAACTTGTCAACATTTCTCCTTGAGGAGAGTGCCAAAATGTGTGTGGAAACATATAGGCAATTCATGCCCCACTGGGAATTATGGGTACAAAGGAATGCAAAGTAGCTGTCTCCCAGAAAGAAAATACCTTGGTCCCTGGTGTCAGGACCTTGTGTGCACTAATGCACATACTGATGCTGTCCAGTGTCTGGACCTTGTGAGCAGGGTCACAGTCATGAGGAGAGGTCTGGGAGAAGTGGATTCTGGTCTGAAGTCTGATTTTTTGGGGGGTCCTTGTCTGGGGTCTGAATGATGAAGGGGGGTCTGTTTATGAGTCTGATTCATCTGGGGTTGTAGCCATGGGGTCTCTGGTCTTGGGACAGAGGGTTTGATCCGGGGTCTTATTTTTGTTCAGGCCAGGTCTTGTCTGGGGACTGAATTAAAGGGGTATTCCAGGAAAAAAACTTTTTTTTCTTTAATATCAACTGGCTCCAGAAAGTTAAACAGATTTGTTAATTACTTGCTAATTAAAAAAATCTTAATCCTTTCAATAATTATCAGCTGCTGAAGTTGAGTTGTTCTTTTCTGTCTGACAACAGCGCTCACTGCTGACAACTCTGCTTGTTTCGGGAACTGCACAGAGTAGAAGAGGTTTGCTATGGGGATTGGCTTCTAAACAGGTGTCATCAGAGAGCACTTAGACAGAAAAGAACAACTCAACTTCAGCAGCTCATAAGTACTGAAAGGATTACGATTTTTTGATAGAAGTAATTTACAAATCTGTTTAACTTTCTGGAGCCAGTTGAAGTTTTTTCCTGGATAACCCCTTTAATATTGTGGTCTGGCCAGGGCTTCAAATTAGTTTTGGAGGCCGGCTGGTCTGGAATCTAAAGGAGTATTTATATATATATATATATATATATATATATATATATATATATACATATATATATATATATATATATATATATATATATATATATATATATACTTTTTATATTTGCTTCTTTAAAGTTATACTATATTGTATTATGACTTCATTTAAAAAAAAATTATAATTTTAGCGTCTTCCACTTTCCAACACGGCTCTCTGCTGCCACCAATGTATGTGGCGGGAACTGCAGGATTGCTCATGCCCTGGCCCCATCTTACCGACTCAGATCAAGCCAAGCGATGCCGCGCACACACTGCTACTGACACAGAGCCCCCCCTAGTGTACTGTATAGTGAAATGCGTTAGAAAATAAAAAGCACAAAATACACCGACACATTTTGGGCTTTCGAAAAGTTTGAAAATGAAAACTTCTGCCCCTGTGTCTCCTTGGTCTTTTTTCAGGTGGTGATCTCTTCTTGGAGGAGTTTGGGTTCTTCTGACTCATTCATACAAGTGTGAAGAAGTGGAGCGCAGACGATAATGGAGGAGACAGTAATTCTGGGTTTCTGACAGAGGATTATCACCCAGAATTATAGGATATGAATATGTCGCTCTCCTTAATACGACCTTATTAGCTTTATTCTTCAGGATGTCATCCTGCCAAGTTTGTGTAGAACCATTGAAACTTAAATTGAAGAGACTAAATCTTCTTAGCTTAATTTGTGCGCAAAACAACTGAATAAGATGTCATACCCGATCCTGCTGGATCCCGGGGCCTCAGAGTTCATCAGAACAGACCGAACCTTGGAAATCCGCTGAGGTTTAGTCAGCACAACTGTATTAGGGTGGGTTCACACCACGATTTTGCTATACGGTTTCGGCATACGGTTTAAAAAAAAAAACAACCTATGCAACGGCACAGAAAAACTGTATGCACCATATTGTATACGGTTGTCTCCGTTTTTCAAACCACACAGTTTTTTACTGTATCTTTCTGAAAAGAAAACCGTGGCCTACCACGTTTTTTGGTCCAGGTGTAAAACCGTATTAAACCGTATACGTTTTTCTTAAACATGGGAGTCAATGGGAACTGTAGAGAACTGTATGTGCGTACGGTTCCATCCGGTTTTCACCATACGGTTTTTGACTTTCCACATTTTTTTTTCTTGGAATTTCAATCAAACAAGTGAAATTTTATTCACAATGGAGTGAAAAGTTCAAAACGCATACGTTTTTTTTTCTTAAAAAACGGATGCAACTGGACATAGTTTTTCAACCGTATACAGATTAAAATTTGTACACACGTTTTGATACAGTTTAGTCAGGTTTTGAGGAATCCGTTCTTTTTATCAAAAACCTGATACAGGAACCGTATAGCAAAATCGTGGTGTGAACCCACCCTTATTCTTATTGTTTATTGTACTGTATATATTTCCCAACTGCACTCACTATTCTGCTGGTGGAGTCACTGTGTACATACATTACATTACTTATCCTGTACTGATCCTGAGTTATATCCTGTATTATACTCCAGAGCTGTACTCACTATTCTGCTGGTGAGGTCACTGTGTACATACATTACATTACTTATCCTGTACTGATCCTGAGTTATATCCTGTAAATCTTTTATTAGAAAAATATAAATCATAACAAACACAGAACCAGCACAACTTTGCCATAATGGAAAACAACAAAATGAAATAACATAAACCCAAACTTTTCAAGAACAAAAATCCTGCCTAAACGGCCAGCCCAGCTTTTCCTAAAAATACTAATACTACACCAAACATAACCAAACACACTCACATGCATGCATACCTAATGTGCAAAAACCAAAAATAAAATAGCATATTTAGCTTTAACTAAAAAAAAAATAAAAAAAAAATAAAAATAAAAAATTGGTTCGACTGCCATCTATCACTACTATAAACACTATATAATACACAAACCAAGATATAAAATGAACAAAATTATAATATTTACTATATATACTATATACATATAACCTATATACACCTATAAATATACAGAAAACACACCTACAAATATAATAAAACAACCTACTCTAAACTGTCCCTTCACCCACACCACCCGCCCTCCTGTACATGGGTCAGAGTCCATAGAGTTCATAGTCCTCAATGTCCATGCCATAACTGACCCATGCCAGGTCCACCAAAAAAAAAAAACAACCACCACCACCCACAAAAACACCCTCCCAACCTAGAACTCCTCCCAACCAACTTTACCATAACCAGCTTTATAATATACAAAAACAAACAATACAAACCACTTTAGGCCCAAGTTCGGTGCCTGTAAGCCCTACATAACTTTAGCGTCTGAAAACAAAACAAAAAGCTATGGTGCACATGCATTAGCCCACCACCAGGAAGAAGGATAGCAATCCTGATACATACAGAAATTACATTCTTTCCCTAACTGCACCCTACCTCTCACCCTACCATTATCCCTAAAAATAAACTGACCCTACTATCACCCTAACCCTGTCCCTACATCACTGTCCCTAACCAAAACCAGGGTACTCTACCCAAAAGGTCTAGTACCTAGGGCACATCAAAACAAAACCCTCTCCATAGGAGAGAAGCCCTACTGGTACCAAGACTGCCATACTCCAAAGATCTGATCTTCCCAAGGTCACCGGTGATGTTCCTACAGACCTCCACCTCGGAGAGGACTTTCCGCTGTGTAGACACTAAACACCGTGCATTCCACGTGTAGTACCTAACCACTAAACTGACTAAGAATAAAGTGCCCCGATCACGGCCACCCAGGGTCCTGAATGCCCCATAAGCCCATTCCGGATAGGTAAGGCCGGCAAGTTGACTCCAGCCGATGGAAGCTCCCACCCAGTTGTAGACCCCTATATTAAAGGGACAATGAAGCAGGAAATGGTCCATGCTTTCCAGCATGTTCCCGCACTCTTCTCGGGGACACCCCCGGTCATCAGATCTCCTACACTTCAAATTGTCCCTCACATATAGCTTCCCCTGAAAGCAGCGCCAGGCCAAGTCCCAAAACTTCTGGGGGATCCTTTTCATGTTTAAAAGATACAACCCCACCCTCAGATCCCGACCTGGGCAGTCCCTGAGCGCCAGAGGCTTCTGGAAGTGGGTCAACAGAACCCGTTTGTCAAGGAACTGCCTTGACTGGGTCCTGATCTCCCACACTCCCAGACCCCACCGACGTATCGCCTTCAGAGTCGGGGTAGCGTAAGCCGGAAGATATCCATGGGGTGTACGGAGGTCCTTCACTTGCCCTCCTGTCTCCCATTCCTGGAAGAAAGGCCGAAACCACTCCCTGCAGGAGAGTACCCACGGAGGAGCCCTCTCTGACCAGAGGTTCGAGATGTTAGCTTTCAAGAAGGTGTTGGTTAAGAACACCACAGGGTTTACCATAGATAAACCCCCTAGTCTCCTCGTGCGGTACGTAACCTCCCTCTTGACTAGGTTCATCCTGTTCCCCCATAACAGTTGGAAAAACAGGCTGTAGATCCTAGTATAGTAAGCCTCTGGCAAGATACATACGCTGCCCAGATAGATAAACAAGGGGAGCAGGTACGATTTGATCAGGTGTACCCTTTCCCTGAGGGTCATAGACCAACCCTTCCACTGATCCACCTTCTGAGTGGCATCCTGGAGCTTACCGTCCCAGTTTTTGGTGGGATAATCATCCTGGCCGAATGTGATGCCCAGAAGTTTTGCTGACTCTTGGGGCCCTGGAAGGGTGTCCGGGAGATCAAACGTGGGATCTCCCCCTCCCAGCCAAAGACTTTCACACTTATCCTGGTTGATCTTAGACCCGGATGCCTCTGAGTAGCGGTCCACTTCCGACATCACCACATCGACCTCCTCTCTCGAGGACACGAAGATGGTGACATCATCAGCGTACGCCACCACTCTCTGGGTGACATCCAGCTCCGCCAGACTCATCCCGACTCCCGCCAACGGCCCACAATCTACCCTCCGGATGAAGGGATCGATTGCGAACACGTATAAAAGCGGGCTCAAGGGACAACCCTGACGGACTCCGGACCCCACCTCAAAAGAGCGGCCAGACCAACCGTTCACCAGTGGGAAACTCTCTGCCCCTGCATACAAGATCTTAAGCCAATTAACAAAAGTACTCGGTAAGCCATATCTCAGGAGGACGGACCAGAGGTACTCGTGGTTCACCCGATCAAATGCTTTGGCCTGATCCAGGGACAGCAAGTACCCCTTCCAGAGACCTGCACTACTCCGCTCCACTGCCTCCCTGACACTAAGGACAGCACTTAAGGTGCTTCGGCCTGGAACAGAGCAGTGCTGGGCCCCCGAAAGGAGCCGGGGTGCAAACTTCACCAGCCGATTAAACAGTATCTTGGCCAGAAGTTTCCTGTCCATATTGAGAAGAGCTATGGGTCTCCAATTCTCAATACGGCTGGGATCTTTACCCTTTGAGAGAAGAATCAGGGCTGACCTCCTCATTGACTTCGGCAGAGTGCCCGAGGAGAGACACTCATTGAATACCTCAGTCAAGAGGGGAGCTAAAGACTCCTTAAAGGTTCTGTACCACTCGGATGTTAAGCCATCCGGACCTGGCGACTTCTTAGGGGCAAGCCCCTCGATAGCCAGTCTCACTTCCTCTTCCCTGATTTCTTCTGCCAAAACATCAAGAGAGGGGTCTACCCCTGGCTCAGGAATGGTTTCAGCCAGGAAAGCCGACATCCTGTCTCGATCTAGATCCTTCCTTCCCAAGAGGTGTGAGTAGAAGGATCTGACGACCTCTAAGATCCCTGATCTGGACCGATTCAGAGATCCCGTACTATCGATCAGTCCTGAGACCACTTTACTACTCACTGACATCTTACAGTTTCTGTAAGGGTCGGGCGAGCGGTACTTCCCAAAATCCCTCTCAAAAACCAAAGATGCGTGCCTATCGTACTGACACCTCATCAGCAAGGACTTCACTCTGGAGATATCCTCACGGCTACCTCCAGTCGAGACGAGAAGCTCGAGTTTCCTCCTCAGACCCTGATACAGGCGATACCTGTTCAGGGACCTGAGGCTCGAGAGCTGGCGGAAGAACCCCGCAACCCGCTTCTTGAATATCTCCCACCACTCTGACTTACTACTACATAGGTCCAGTAAAGGTACCTGACTCTGAAGAAAATCCTCAAAGGACTTTCTTATCTCCGCTTCCTCCAGGAGGGACGAATTCAGCTTCCAATAACCTTTACCCATCCGGGGGGTCTCTGAAACATTTCTAACCCCCTCATTTCTGTTTTTTCTTCACCCCCTCATCCCCAGATGAGGAGGCTTCTTTCTCTTTGGACCGTTTTTTGGATTCTGATTGGTCCATTTTTGAATCCCCATTTCCACCTGGCTCCCGTTTGGCCCCATCCCCTGAGGACAGGGCCCAGTTCCCCCCGGAGGCTCGCCCACTTCAGGCACCCCATCCTCGACCCCCCCCTCCATGGAGGGGGAGCTGTCATCAAGGACAGAGTACCGGTTAGACAGATCAATCAGAGGGGGGGCAGGTAAGCTTCCGCTTGGGACCTGGTCCATAGGACGAGGACTAGAGGGCTCCGACCTCTTCTTTCTCCCTTTACTGCCCTTTTTTTTTGGCCTCTCTTCACCTTCCTCATCCACACTTTCATAGTGGGAGGAATCGGAAAGATCGGCCTTGCTGCCCTCTTCTTTACAGATTCTCCCCATTTCCTCATCCAGCACATTCTCCCCCAGGGCCTCAGCAGTTTCAGGACTAACCTCTGGAGCAGGGCCAGAAGCTACCCCTGCCACATGGGAACTCTCCAGTTCCCTGCTCCTTCTCCGATTAGCCTCCCGCCTCAGCTTGGCGGGACTTTTCCTCTTCACTGACCCTGTTGCACCTTCTCCCGCACTCGTGCCCTCCCCAGCTGAGGCAACATTACTGCTCTCCCCAGCCAAGGTGACCGTCGCACGGGCAAAGGCGCTAGGACAACGGCTGAAAGGGTGTCCTAAGACACCACACAGATGACACCGGATCTGCCTACAGGATGCGGCAAGATGACCTACCCCACCACACAGAGCACAGACCTGCACGGTACAGGCTGCGCTAAAGTGAGTGGGGCTGCCACACCTGTGACAGACCTTGGGCTGCCCCTGGTAGAAAATTTGGATTCTGTCTCTCCCAAGAAAAGCAGCTGATGGGATGTGGGCAACAGTGCTCCCCGAACGCTTAAGTTTGACGGAAAACGTCCAGGCCCCAGACCAGATCCCATGTTCGTCATAGTTCTTTTTCGGCATGTCCGTCACATCACCATATCTGCTGAGCCAGGTCATGATGTCATAGCAAGAAAGCGACTCGTTACGTGTCAATACGGTCACTTTCTTGGCCAGATTCTGACGGGATATCGCCTTTACAGCGAAATCCCGCCAGCCGGGCTCACTCTTCACCACCTCATAGTTCGACCAAAAAAGTTCCAAACCCTCCGGTCGAACGAAGCTGATGTCAAACTCGAAAGTACCGTAGGGGTGGATCAGGGCAAAGATGTCACTTGCCCTGAATTCCATCTGGAGGAGGAGCTCAACCACCTTTCCCCGAGGGGGACACGCATCTTCGCCCCTCCACACCAAACGGACCACATTCCTACGGCCACTTTCCTGCCCGGATGTTGGGAGGGACCAGACCACCTCCCCGTTTTGTTCTCGGAAGGCGCCTAAGCCATGTCTTTCTATCCAAAAAGACAGGTCAACCTCACCCCTCCCCTCTACATGGATTGACCTGTCTCCCCTACGTAGAGCCTCCAGGAGGCGCTGTTGCAAGTGACCCCCAGAGCCAGATGGAGATGGAGATCCCCCTGATCCCCCGGCAGTGACGCTGGCATAGCTTCTGGGAGAAGCAGCCACTACCGGGGGGGCAGTCGAACCAGAACCAGACCCCAAACCAGGACCCTTGTTCCTAATGTAAGCCTCAGCCATAACACCTCTCTTTTGCATACCACTACCACTCCTCACCTGTATTTCACAAACACCCCTCTCTTGCACCCCACTTGCACCCATCTCTTGCACCCCGCTTGCACCCCTCTCTTGCACTCCGCTCCCTTCATCCATACTGCTACTACAACTCCTCCCATGCACACTGCCATAACTCACATCCTGCACATTACCATTTTTATTCACATTTTTGCTCTCACTTTCACTCTTGCGTACACTCTCCCTTGATGTGTTACAGGCCGGGCTGGCTGGGTCTATTACTCCAGGTATAAGGGTTGCTGGCTTAATGATTGGAGCTGCACGGCTCTTCTGTCCAGTGTCTTTGGGCACAGACACAGACTCCGCCCCCATCATAGGTGGCCCCGCCCCATCGCACGCCGCCGATTTTGACGGGAGCTGTCCCTCCGGACGCACTCCCGCCCCGCCTACTGCGGCTGACGCGCAGGGAACCTCATCCTTCACAGTGCCAGGATCGGTACCGACTGCATCACCTAGGGGACCGCCCCCTGAACCAACAAGGTCCGGTGCCCGAACACTCCCCCCCCTCACAGGGGAGTGCCCTGCAGTGCCAGGACCTGTACCGCCCCCCGAACAAGGGAATCTGCCACCATTTTCTGGTGCCTGGGCACCCTCCCCCCTCACAGGAGGGTGCCCTTTTTTTTCTATCGCACCCGCGGCCATTTTGGGTGCACTACTGTATCCCCCATGCTGGCCCCGCTCCACTACAGAAACGGGGTCTGGCAGGTTGGGGGACCCAGCATCCTGAATCGGCTTCTCAGCTGACTCAGACTGCTGGAAAGAAGAAAAGACAAACTTAACTTGTCCTTGCGTTTTCTTCCTCTTCCTGCCCTTCGCTTTTTTATTCTTCCACTCCTACTCTGGGCCTAAATAATCTCCTAAAGAGAAGTTTTCCAGACGGGTGGGAGACTCCTGCATTACAATCGCCCGCAGGAGACCCCCATCTGCCAAGCCGCTGCCTTGACTGCAGTCACTGCCATCATCATTATCATCATCATCCTCACTGGAGGTAGGTAAGGCCACCTGAGCCGGGTTCACACAGTCTTCACTCAGGGTAAGTGGGGGGTCAGGGGTAGCAGTGGTGTCACGCACAGAATTAGTATCCATATCCCCCTCACTCACATTGCTCTCCTCACCTCCTTCACCTTCCTCCATCTCCTCCTCCTCACTCTGGCAATCATCATCATCATCTCTAGAGACCGGCATACCAGAGAAACGAGCACCGTGGACAAATTTCTCACGGAAAATGCCGGCACCTTCCACAATGTCAGACCTCATCCGCACAATCTCCTCCACTTTTTTTCTTTAATGTTTTTACCTTAGCGGCAAATGCTGCCTTCTTGGCCCTGGATGACTGATCCACTTGGTATCGGGCAAATTTTAAATCCGCTCTTATTCCTCTGAGCTGCTTCCCAAGCTCCTCATATTGAGCCATCTTGGCCTGCATTCTGGATGTGAATATTGCCAGGGATTCCCTTGGCCCCTTTACCCCCCATTGCTGGGGTTCTGGGGAAACTGATGTAGACGCCTTTACTCCATTCCTCTGCCTGGATGAGCTTCTTGGCCTGGATGAACTTTTGCTAGAAGCTTTGCAGCTCCCAGCTGGGGATGGGGGAGGGGGCCCCACATTGCTGTGGGCCCTGGTCGATCTTCTGACCCCATCCTGGCTACTGGCCGTTGCATGTTCGCGCACACACCCCTCCGGCCTAGAACGGGGAGCGCAAAATGAAGTCCTGGATTCCCGGGGCTCCATAGCAGAGACCCCTACCCAGGAGTCTGCCACACACCTGGGGAGGGGCGGAAGAAAAGTCTGCTTCTCTGGAAGTTTGCTGGAAGTCACAGGAGCACAGACACACCCAACCTTACTCCAGAGCTGGACTCACTATTCTGCTGGTGAGGTCACTATGTACATACATTACATTACTTATCCTGTACTGATCCTGAGTTATATCCTGTATTATACTCCAGAGCTGTACTCACTATTCTGCTGGTGGGGTCACTGTGTACATACATTACATTACTTATCCTGTACTGATCCTGAGTTATATCCTGTATTATATCCCAGAGCTGTACTCACTATTCTGCTGGTGAGGTCACTGTGTACATACATTACATTACTTATCCTGTACTGATCCTGAGTTATATCCTGTATTATACTCCAGAGCTGTACTCACTATTCTGCTGGTGAGGTCACTGTGTACATACATTACATTACTTATCCTGTACTGATCCTGAGTTATATCCTGTATTATACCCCAGAGCTGCACTCACTATTCTGCTGGTGAGGTCACTGTGTACATACATTACATTACTTATCCTGTACTGATCTGGAGTTATATCCTGTATTATACTCCAGAGCTGTACTCACTATTCTGCTGGTGGGGTCACTGTGTACATACATTACATTACTTATCCTGTACTGATCCTGAGTTATATCCTGTATTATACTCCAGAGCTGTACTCACTATTCTGCTGGTGAGGTCACTGTGTACATACATTACATTACTTATCCTGTACTGATCCTGAGTTATATCCTGTATTATACCCCAGAGCTGCACTCACTTTTCTGCTGGTGAGGTCACTGTGTACATACATTACATTACTTATCCTGTACTGATCCGGAGTTATATCCTGTATTATACTCCAGAGCTGTACTCACTATTCTGCTGGTGGGGTCACTGTGTACATAAAAGGTATATCAAAGGGACGTACAGGCGTCCTGCACTCACCGCATAAAACCTGGTTATCCAGCTCCCATCTCGGGCTGCTTCACCGGTAGGGATCCTAAGACAGCATGGGGCTCTCAGAGGTGACTGCCGGTGGTTTCACGCATAGGAATGCGCTTCATCTGACCTTGTCAAGGCCAGATGAAGCTCATTCCTATGCGTGAAACCATCGGCAGTCGCCTCTGAGCGCCCCATGATTATTGTTTGCATTGCCCTAGCACCGCTGCTACTGGAGTAACTGGTTACCGTACCTGGTTTGTGTTAAATCCATCTCAAAGAGTTGCAAGATAAAGGTACCGGTGCCACTATTGTTTTCTTTATGTGTTTAATTTTCAGTGTGTACATACATTACATTACTTATCCTGTACTGATCTTGGGATTTTGTGACATTATTGAAATCCCCTTCAAAGATCACCTGTCGGCTTGTAAAAAGAAAGGGCTAAATCCTCACAAAGAGATCTTTTCGACAGAGTACCGGTTAGACAGATCAATCAGAGGGGGCAGGTAAGCTTCCGCTTGGGACCCTGTAAGTAGCATGGGGACTAGAGGGCTCTCTTCTTTACCCCCTTACTGCCCTTCTTTTTTGGCCGCTCTTCACCCTCCTCATCCACACTTTCATAGCGGGAGGAATCGGAAAGATCGGCCTTGCTGCCTTCTTCTCTACAGATTCTCCTCATTTCCTTCTCCAGCACATTCTCCTCCAGGGCCTCAGCAGTTTCAGGACTAACCTCAGGAGCAGGGCCAGAAGCTACCCCTGCCACATGGGAACTCTCCAGTTCCCTGCTCCTTCTCCGATTAGCCTCCCGCCTCAGCTTGGCGGGACTTTTCCTCTTCACTGACCCTGTTGCACCTTCACCCGCACTCGTGCCCTCCCCAGCTGAAGCAACATTACTGCTGTCCCCAGCCAAGGTGACCGTCGCACGGGCAAAGGCGCTAGGACAACGGCTGAAAGGGTGTCCTAAGACACCACACAGATGACACCGGATCTGCCTACAGGATGCGGCAAGATGACCTACCCCACCGCACAGTGCACAGACCTGCACGGTACAGGCTGCGCTAAAGTGAGTGGGGCTGCCACACCTGTGACAGACCTTGGGCTGCCCCTGGTAGAAAATTTGGATTCTGTCTCTCCCAGGAAAAGCAGCTGATGGGATGTGGGCAACAGTGCTCCCCGAACGCTTCAGTTTGACGGAAAACGTCCAGGTCCCAGACCAGATCCCATGTTCGTCATAGTTCTTTTTTGGCATGTCCGTCACATCACCATATCGGCTGAGCCAGGTCATGATGTCATAGCAAGATAGTGACTCGTTACGTGTCAAAACGGTCACTTTCTTGGCCAAATTCTTTTCACCACCTCATAGTTGACCAGAAGAATTCCAAACCCTCTGGCCGACCAAAGCTGATGTCAAACTCGGAAGTACTATAAGGGTGGATCAGAGCAAAGATGTCACTTTCCCTGAATTCCATCTGGAGGAGCTAAACCAACTTACCCCAAGGCAGACATGCATCTTCGCCCCTCCACACTAAACGGACCACACCTACGGCCACTTTCCTGCCCGGATGTCAGGAGGGACCAGACCACCTCCCCGTTAGGTTCTTGGAAGGCTCCTAAGTGCCTCACCCCTCCCCCTACCTGGATTGGTCTCCCTTACATAGAGCCTCCAGGAGGCACTGATGCAGTTGACCCCCAGAGCCAGAAGCAGATGGGGATCTCCCGGCAGTGACGCTGGTATAACCTCTGGGAGAAGCAGCCACTACCGGGGGGACAGTCGAACCAGAACCTGACCCAGACCCCAAACCAGGACCCTTGCTCTTAACAGAGACATCAGCCACCAATCCTCTCTCTGGTATTCCACTACCACTCCTCACCTGCATTTTACTAGCAGCCCTCTCTTGCACTCCACTTGCCCCCCTCTCTTGCACCTCACTTGCACCCCTTTCTTGCACTCCGCTTGCACCCCTCTCTTGCACTCCACAAACACTTACCTCATCCAGACTGCTATTACAACTCCTCCCATGTACACTAACATAACTCACATTCTGCACATTACCCTTTTTATTCACATTTTTACTTTCACTTTCACTATTGCGTACACTCTCCCTTGGTGTGTTATAGGCTGGGCTGACTAGGTCTATTGGACTATGTAAAAGCATTGCCAGTTTAAGGATTGGGGCTGCATAGTTCTTCTTTCCAGTCTCCTGGGTTGCAGACACAGATTCCGCCTCCTACATGGGTGACCCCACCCCCTCGCACAATGCCATACATCTTGGCAGGAGCTGTCCCTCTGGATGCACCTGTGCCCCGCCTACTGCAACTGATGCGCAGGGAACCTCCCCGTTCACAGGGGAGTGTCCTGCAGCGCCAGAACCGATACCGACTGCATCACCTAGGGGACTGCCCCCTGAGCCAACAAGGTCCGGTGCCTGGACATCCCCCCCCCCTCACAGGGGAGTGCCCTGCAGTACCAGGACCTGTACCGCCCACTTCAACCGGGGGTGAAACTGCCGCCATTTTCTGGTGCCTGGACACCCCCCCACCCCCCTTCACTGGAGGGTGCCTTTTTATATATATATATATATATATATATATATATATATATATATATATATTTGCTTCTTTAAAGTTATACTATGTTGTATTATAACTTCATTTTAAAAAAATTATAATTTTTGCGTTTTCGACTTTTACATGTCCCGTGACAGCAGTAAGAGCCAACACGGCTCTCTGCTGTCACCAATGTATATGGCGGGAGCTGCAGGATTGCTCATGACCTGGGCCCATCTTACTGATCAGGTGGCCCAGTACCGTATTACATACCGTACCTAGTGTAAAGGTCCCCAAAGTCAGAGTAACTACGCTCAGGTAGGTTCCCTCAGGTGGGACTGCCCCTAGTCGCCTTTTCTTAAGTCTAATTATCTAAATGTTTATATATGTATCTATTTCAAAATAGTATATATATAGGATAATGTATAGTACTTACCTTGTTTAGCGTCGCAGGACCTTCGGTCATGTGACCATAATAATCTCCTCTATGGTTTGTTGGAGGACTTTAGGAGGTCCTTGGGTCACGTGTTACCCATAAATCTTTGTAATGGTGATTGACATCAGTAATGGACCAATTAGCACTAGTCCAGCCCCTGCCCATATAAGGGAGCTGTAGCCAATTATCGCTCTCTTGGGTTGCTGCTCTCGTGGATGCCGGACTAGCAGGACAGATCTACGCAACTTTCAAAGACAAGCTAGGCCAGAAGCCTCAGCAGAACTAAAACCGTGAGTTCTAATCTACCCCCGCTAAAACTAGCATGACTACTGGACCGCAACTAAATCCCCTAAATCCAGTGGAACAGCGCCTAATACTTAAAGACTCTAAATTGCTTAAGTCCCAACCGTTGTCAATCTCCAAAGAAAACACTTGTATGCATAGAGACTGTTCCGTTATTGAAGCTTACAGTAAACCTTCAGTAAAAGTTATACCTGTTTTCAGAAAACTCTCCGGTTGTGGACATTCTATTATTATCTACCTCCCTATCGCTCTTGGGAAGGGTGACGATAGGACAAGCATTACTGAGGATCCCTCACCCTGGCGTCACGAATAGCAAGGGTTAATAAGCACCCTTTAACTACTGCACAGCTACACTCCCCATACCCTACATCCCCCAGGCTATCACACTGACACAGAGCCCCTCCTAGTGTACTGTGTAGTGAAATGCGTTAGAATATATAAAATGCACAAGGGGGAATATAAAAAGCACAACATACACCGACACATTTTGGACTTTCCAAAAGTTTGAAAATGAAAACTTCTGCCCCTGTGTCTCCTTGGTCTTTTTTCAGGTGGTGATCTCTTCTTGGAGGAGTTTGGGTTCTTCTGACTCATTCATACAAGTCTGAAGAAGTGAAGCGCAGACGATAATGGAGGAGACGGTAATTCTGGGTTTCTGACAGAGGATTATCACCCAGAATTATAGGATATGAATATGTCGCTCTCCTTAATACGACCTTATTAGCTTTATTCTTCAGGATGTCATCCTGTCAAGTTTGTGTAGAACCATTGACACTTAAATTGAAGAGACTAAATCTTCTTAGCTTAATTTGTGCGCAAAACAACTGAATAAGATGTCATACCCGATCCTGCTGGATGCCGGGGCCTCAGAGTTCATCAGAACAGACCGAACCTTGGAAATCCGCTGAGGTTTAGTCAGCACAACTGTATTAGTCTAATTGTTTATTGTATATATTTCCCAACTGCACTCACTATTCTGCTGGTGGAGTCACTGTGTACAAACATTACATTACTTATCCTGTACTGATCCTGAGTTATATCCTTTATTATACTCCAGAGCTGTACTCACTATTCTGCTGGTGAGGTCACTGTGTACATACATTACATAACTTATCCTGTACTGATCCTGAGTTATATCCTGTAAATCTTTTTTATTAGAAAAATATAAATCATAACAAACACAAAACCAGCACAACTTTGCCATAACTGAAAACAACAACATAAAATAACATAAACCCAAACTTTACATTTCAAATAAAAGAACATAAATCCTGCCTAACCGGCCAGCCCAGTTTTCCCTAAAAAATACTAGAAACGCACCTTACATATCTAACAACACTCACATGCATACTCAATTTGCATTACTAAAAAAGAAACATAAAAATAGCACTATTTAGCTGTAACTGAAAAACACCCAAACTTGGGAAAACACACACAACAAGGACTCCCACTACACCCCATTATTTTAATTTTTATAAAAATTTTTTTAAAATAATAACAATAATAGTAATCATATGCCACACACATTTCCATATCTTGACAGAAAGAGAATTAAATCTATAACTCAACTTTTTTTTTTTTTCCTCTAACACCCAAATTTGGGGAAAAGAAGACCTAGACCAAAGAAAACTAAATCCACTTCGGGATACAAAAATACCAAAGAAAAAATACTACAAAAATAACAACTGGTTTGACTGCCATAATATATAAGATAAACAAAATAATAACATATTATACATATAAACTATATACACCTAAATATACAGAAAACACACCTACAAATACAATAAAACAACCTACACTAAACTGTCCCTTCACCCACACCACTCGCCCTCCTGTACATGGGTCAGAGTCCATACAGTTCATAGTCCTCAATGTCCAGTTCATAACTGACCCATGCGAGGTCCACCAAAACAAACAACCACCACCACCCACAAATATACCCTCCCAACCTAGAACTCCTCCCAACCAACTTTATCATTATCAGCATTACAATATACATAAACAAACAATACAACCCACTTTAGGCCCAAGTTCGGTGCCTGTAAGCCCTTCATAACCTTAACATCTGAAAACAAAACAAAAAGCTATGGTGCACATGCATTAGCCCACCACCAGGAAGAAGGATGGCAATCCTGATACATACAACATTTATATTGTTTCCCTAACTCCACCCTACCTCTCTCCCTACCATTATCCCTAAAAATAAACTGACCCTACTATCACCCTAACCCTGTCCCTACATCACTGTCCCTAACCAAATCAAGGGTACTCTACCCAAAAGGTCTAGTACCTAGGGCACATCAAAACAAAACCCTCTCCATAGGAGAGAAGGCCTACTGGTACCAAGACTGCCATACTCCAAAGACCTGATATTCTCGAGGTCACCGGGGATATTCCTACAGACCTCCACCTCGGAGAGGACTTTCCGCTGTGTAGACACTAAACACCGTGCATTCCCTGTGTAGTATCTAACCACTAAACTGACTAAGAATAAAGTGCCCCGATCACAGCCACCCAGGGTCCTGAATGCCCCATAAGCCCACTCCGGATAGGTAAGGCCGGCAAGTTGACTCCAGCCGATGGAAGCGCCCACCCGGTTGTAGACCCCTATATTAAAGGGACAATGAAGCAGGAAGTGGTCCATGCTTTCCAGCGTGTCCCCGCACTCTTCTCGGGGACACCCCCGGTCATCAGATCTCCTACACTTCAAATTGTCCCTCACATATAGCTTCCCCTAAAAGCAGCGCCAGGCCAAGTCCCAAAACTTCTGGGGGATCCTTTTCATGTTTAAAAGATACAACCCCACCCTCAGATCCCGACCTGGGCAGTCCCTGAGCGCCAGAGGCTTCTGGAAGTGGGTCAACAGAACCCGTTTGTCAAGGAACTGCCTTGACTGGGTCCTGATCTCCCACACTCCCAGACCCCACCGACGTATCGCCTTCAGAGTCGGGGTAGCGTAAGCCGGAAGATATCCATGGGGCGTACGGAGGTCCTTCACTTGCCCTCCTGTCTCCCATTCCTGGAAGAAAGGCCGAAACCACTCCCTGCAGGAGAGTACCCACGGAGGAGCCCTCTCTGACCAGAGGTTTGAGATGTTAGCTTTCAAGAAGGTGTTCGTTAAGAACACCACAGGGTTTACCATAGATAAACCTCCTAGTCTCCTCGTGCGGTACGTAACCTCCCTCTTGACTAGGTTCATCCTGTTCCCCCATAACAGTTGGAAAAACAGGCTGTAGATCCTAGTGTAGTAAGCCTCTGGTAAGATACATACACTGCCCAGATAGATAAACAAGGGGAGCAGGTACGATTTGATCAGGTGTACCCTTTCCCTGAGGGTCATAGACCAACCCTTCCACTGGTCCACCTTCTGAGTGGCATCCTTGAGCTTACCATCCCAGTTTTTGGTGGGATAATCATCCTGGCCGAATGTGATGCCCAGAATTTTTTGCTGACTCTTGGGGCCCTGGAAGGGTGTCCGGGAGATCAAACGTGGGATCTCCCCCTCCCAACCAAAGACTTTCACACTTATCCCGGTTGATCTTAGACACGGATGCCTCCGAGTAGGGTTCCACCTCCGACATCACCACATCAACCTCCTCTCTCGAGGACACGAAAATGGTGACATCATCAGCGTACGCCACCACTCTCTGGGCAACATCCAGCTCCGCCAGACTCATCCCGACTCCCGCCAAAGGCCCACAATCTACCCTCTGGACGAAGGGATCGATCGTGAACACATATAAAAGCGGGCTCAAAAGACAACCCTGACGGACTCCGGACCCAACCACAAAAGAACGGCCAGACCACCTGTTCACCAGAGAGAAACTCTCTGCCCCTGTATACAAGATATTAAGCCAATTAACAAAAGTACGCTGTAAGCCATATCTCAGGAGAACGGACCAGAGGTAGTCGTGGTTCACCCGATCAAATGCTTTGGCCTGATCCAGGGACAGCAAGTACCCCTTCCAGAGACCTGCACTACTCCGCTCCACTGCCTCCCTGACACTAAGGACTGCAGTTAAGGTGCTTCGGCCTGGAACAGAGCAGTGCCGAGCCCCCGAAAGGAGCCGGGGTGCAAACTTCACCAGCCGATTAAACAGTATCTTGGCCAGAAGCTTCCTGCCAGTATTGAGAAGAGCTATGGGCCTCCAATTCTCAATACGGCTGGGATCTTTACCCTTTGAGAGAAGAATCAGGGCTGACCTCCTCATTGACTTCGGCAGAGTGCTAGGGGAGAGACACTCATTGAATACCTCAGTTAAGAGGGGAGCTAAAGACTCCTTAAAGGTCCTGTACCACTCGGATGTTAAGGCATCTGGACCTGGCGACTTCTTAGGGGCAAGCCCCTCGATCGCCAGTCTCACTTCATCTTCCCTGATTTCTTCTGCCAAAACATCAAGAGAGGGGTCTACCCCTGGCTCAGGAATGGTTTCAGCCAGGAAAGCCGACATCCTGTCTCGATCTAGATCCTTCCTTTCCAAGAGGTGCGAGTAGAAGGATCTGACGACCTCCAAGATCCCTGATCTGGACCGATTCAGAGATCCCGTACTGTCAATCAGTCCTGAAATGACTTTACTACTCACTGACATATTACAGTTTCTGTAAGGGTCGGGCGAGCGGTATTTCCCGAAATCCCTCTCAAAAACCAAAGATGCGTGCCTATCGTACTGACACCTCATCAGCAAGGATTTCACTCTGGAGATAGCCTCTCGGTTACCTCCAGTCGAAACAAGAAGTTCGACTTTCCTCCTCAGTCCATGATACAGGCAATACCTGTTCAGGGACCTGAAGCTCGAGAGCTGGCGGAAGAACCCCGCAACCCTCTTCTTGAATATCTCCCACCTGACTTACTACTACATAGGCCCAGTAAAGGTACCTGACTGAAGAAAATCCTCAAAGGACTGTCTTACCTCCGCTTCCTCCAGGAGGGACGAATTCAGCTTCCAATAATCTTTACCCATCCAGGGGGTCTCTGAAACATTCAAGGAAAACAAAATCATACAGTGATCGGAGAACTCCACCTCAACCACGGACACTGCGGAAGAGACGGCTCCCTCCTTTAAAAAAAACCTGTCTATCCTAGACCTGCAGCTACCTCGATGATAAGTGAAACCCGCGTGGCCTGAAGGTTTTCGGATGTGGGCGTCCTCTAGGCGAGCTTCTCTAACTATACTATTGAGAGCTATGCTATCATAAGCCAACCGATCATTGGAGCCTCTCCTATCTTGGGATCTCGTGACAGTATTGAAATCCCCTCCAAAGATCACCTGTCGGCTTGTAAAAAGAAAGGGCTTAATCCTCATAAAGAGATCTTTATGGTCCCACTTGATTTGTGGGGCGTAGATGTTAATAATAGTGTTGAGTGGCATAGGCCATATTCGAATTCGCGAATATTCGCGAATATATGGACGAATATCCGTCATAGTTTCGCGAATATTCGCATATTCGTAACATTCTCGTTTTATTTTCGCATATGCAAAAAGTCGCTTATGCGAAAATAACATATGCAAAAATTAGCATATGCAAAATTAACATAAGCAAAAAATCGCATATGCAAAAATTTGCATATGCTAATTTTCGCATATGCGAAAATTCGCACACCAGTCTCACCCAGTAGTATTAGAGCCTTCTTTACACCACATAAGCTGGAAGCAGAGAGGGATGATCACTGTGATGTGTACTGTGAAAAAAAACATAAAAAAAAAACAAAAAACGAATATTCGTAATTACGAATATATAGCGCTATATTCGCGAATACGCGAATATGCGATATTCGCGAATAAAATTCGTATTGCGAATATTCGCGAGCAACACTAGTTAATAAGCCGGAGCTTTTGCCCCTTCATGAGGACATCTAAGATCAGGCACCTCCCCATTTCTAACTCAATAACCCGTCTGCATTCAACAGGAGCGGTAAAAAGGACCGCCACCCCACTATACGGCTCAGCCGCAAGAGACCAGTGGGAGGGGCCGCGCCTCCACTCTCTCCTGGCTTATACCAGGGAGGCTAGATCTGACAACATGGTCTCTTGTAAAAAGAAAATGTCGGCTTCAACACGGCCGAGAAAATCAAAGGCTGCGAATCTAGCCGTATCAGACTTTATGCTGGCACAGATAATAGATGCCAGCGTCAATGGCGTGAGTGCCGCCATCATGGGTAATTGAGTTAGACGACCCTAACCCCCTCATTTCTGTTTTTTCTTCACCCCCTCATCCCCAGATGAGGAGGCTTCCTTCTCTTTGGACCGTTTTTTTGATTCTGACAGGTCCATTTTTGTATACCCATCTCCACCTGGCTCCTGTTTGGCCCCATCCCATGAGGAAATTGCCCCATCAGGACAGGGCCCAGTTCCCCCTGGAGGCTCCCCCACTTCAGGTACCCCATGCTCGACCCCTTCCTCCAAGGAAGGGGAGGAGATGTCTTCAAGGACAGAGTACCGGTTAGACAGATCAATCAGAGGGGGGGCAGGAAGGCTTCCGCTTGGGACCTGGTCCGTAGCACGGGGACTAGAGGGCTCCGACCTCTTCTTTCCCCCTTTACTGCCCTTCTTTTTTGGCCTCTCTTCACCCTCCTCATCCACACTTTCACAGTGGGAGGAATTGGAAAGATCGGCCTTACTGCCCTCTTCTCTACAGATTCTCCTCACTTCCTCATCCAGCACATTCTCCTCCAGGGCCTCAGCAGTTTCAGGACTAACCTCTGGAGCAGGGCCAGAAGCTACCCCTGCCACATGGGAACTCTCCAGTTCCCTGCTCCTTCTCCGATTAGCCTCCCGCCTCAGCTTGGCGGGACTTTTCCTCTTCACTGACCCTGTTGCACCTTCACCCGCACTCGTGCCCTCCCCAGCTGAGGCAACATTACTGCTCTCCCCAGCCAAGGTGACCATCGCCCGGGCAAAGGCACTAGGACAACGGCTGAAAGGGTGTCCTAAGACACCACACAGATGACACTTGATCTGCCTACAGGATGCGGCAAGATGACCTACCCCACCACACAGAGCACAGACCTGCACGGTACAGGCAGCGCTAAAGTGAGTGGGGCTGCCACACCTGTGACAGACCTTGGGCTGCCCCTGGTAGAAAACTTAGATTCTGTCTCTCCCAAGAAAAGCAGCTGATGGGATGTGGGCAACAGTGCTCCCCGAACGCTTCAGTTTGACGGAAAGTGTCCAGGCCCTAGACCAGATCTCATGTTCGTCATAGTTCTTTTTTGGCATGTCCGTCACATCCCCATATCGGCTGAGCCAGGTCATGATATCATAGCAAGATAGTGACTCGTTACGTGTCAAAATGGTCATTTTCTTGACCAAATTCTAACGGGATATCGCCTTTACGGGGAAATCCCGCCAGCCGGGCTCGCTTTTCACCACCTCATAGTTCGACCAGAAAAGTTCCAAACCCTCCGGCCGAGCGAAGCTGATGTCAAACTCGGAAGTACCATAGGGGTGGATCAGGGCAAAGATGTCACTTGCCCTGAATTCCATCCGGAGGAGGAGCTCAACCACCTTTCCCCGAGGCGGACACGCATCTTCACCCCTCCACACTAAATGGACCACATTCCTATGCCCTCTTTCCTGCCCGGATGTCGGGAGAGACCAGACCACCTCCCCGTTTTGTTCTCGGAAGGCGCCTAAGCCGTGTCTTTCTATCCAAAAAGACAGGTCAACCTCACCCCTCCCCTCTACCTGGATTGACCTGTCTCCCCTGGGTAGAGCCTCCAGGAGGCGCTGTTGCAAGTGTCCCCCAGAGCTAGATGGAGATAAGGATCCCCCGGCAGTGACGCTGGCATAGCTTCTGGGAGGAGCAGCCACTACTGGGGGGGGGGGGGGGAGAGTCGAACCAGAAACCAAACCAGGACCCTTATTCTTGACAGAAACATCAGCCATAACACCTCTCTCTGCCATTCCACTACCACTCCTTACCTGCATTTCACTAGCACCCCTCTCTTGCACTCCACTTGCACCCCTCTCTTGCACCCTACTTGCACTCCTCTCTTGCACTCCACTTGCACCCATCTTTTGCACCCTAATTGCACCCCTCTCTTGCACACCACTTTTTTGCACTCCACTTGCACCCCTCTCTTGCACTCCACTTGCACCCCTCTCTTGCACTCCACAAGTTCCCCCCTCATCCACACTGCTACCACAACTCCTCCCATGCACACTCCCATAATTCACATTCTGCACATTACCATTTTTATTCACATTTTTGCTCTCACTTTCACTCTTGCATACACTCTCCCTTGGTGTGTTACAGACTGGGCTGGTTGGGTCTTTTGCATGTTTAATGATTGCCGGTTTCAGGATTGACGCTGCATAGTTCTTTCTTCTTGTCTCTTTGGGTGCAGACACAGGCTCCGCCTCTGTCATGGGTGGCCACGCCCCTTCACAAAATGACTGTCCTTTCGGACTCACTCCTGCTACGCCTGCTACAGCCGACGCTGGCGCCAGAACTGGTACCAACCACGTCACCTAGGGGACCGCCCCCTGAACCAACAAGGTCCGGCGCCCGGACACTCCCCCACTCACAGGAGAGTGCCCTGCAGTGCCAGGACCTATACCGCCCACTTCAACCAAATGGGTGAATCTGCCACTGGTGACTAGACACCCTCCCCCTCACAGGAAGGTGCCCTTTTTTTTCTATAGCACCCGCGCCCATTTTGGGTGCACTACTGTATCCCCTATGCTGGCCCTGCTCCACTACAGAAACGGGGTCTGGCAGATTGGGGGACCCAGCACCCTGAACCGACTTCTCAACCGACCCAGACTGCTGGAAGGGAGAAAAGACAAACTTCACTTGTCCTTCTGTTTTCTTTCTTTTCTTGCCCTTCGCTTTTTTATTCCTCCTCTTCTCTTCTGGGCCCAAATCGTCTCCAAAAGAAAAAACATTTTCTAGACGGGTGGGGGACTCCTGCATTACAATCGCCCGCAGGAGAACCCCGTCTGCCAAGCCGCTGCCTTCACCGCAGTCACTGCCATAATCATCCTCACTGGAGAGAGGTAAGGCCACCTGAGCCGGGTTTATATAGTCTGCACTCAGGGTAAGTGGGGGGTCAGGGGTAGCAATGGTGGCACATACTGATACAGTGTCCATATCCCCCTCACTCACATTGCCCTCCTCACCTCCTTCACCTTCCTCCATCTCCTCCTCCTCACTGCGGCAATCCTCATCTTGGTGACTTTCACCACCTCTGGAGGCCCTCATGCTGGAGAACCTCTCTTATTGAATTAGCTTCTCACCAAGAAACCCAGCACCCTCCACAATGTCCGATCTCCTCCTCACAAGCTCCTCCACCTCTTTCCTCAGAGACCTCACCTTGGTGTTGAATGCTGATCTCTTTGCCTTAGGTGCCTGATCCGCTTGGTAGATGGCAAACTTTAAATCTTCTTTAAGGCCAAGAAGCTGCTTTCCAAACTGTTCACATTCAGCCATCTTCGCCTGGATTCTCAATCCAAAAGTTTCCAGTGATTCTCTGTTCCCTTTTACCCCCCATTGCTGGGGTTCTGAGGATCCAGAGGCAGCTGCCTTCACTCCATTCCTCTGCCTGGAACAACTTCTTTTCCTGGAGCTTTTGCTGGAAGCTTTGCAGCTCCCAGCTGAGGACAGGGGAGGGGGCCCTACATGGCTGTGAGCCCTGGTCGTTCTCCTAACCCCGTCCTGACTACTGGCGGTGGCATTTTCCTTGGCACCCCCCACCGGCCGGGTATGGGGAGTGCAAGATGAAGCTCCAGATCCCCCGGGCTCCATAGCAGGAAAACCTACCCAGGTGTCTGCCACACACCTGGGGAGGGGCGGATGAAAATCACTGCTTCTGTGGAAGTCTCAGGAGCTCAGCAGAACACAAACTCTCTCCAGAGCTGTTCTCACTATTCTGCTGGTGAGGTCACTGTGTACATACATTACATTACTTATCCTGTACTGATCCTGAGTTATATCCTGTATTATACGCCAGAGCTGTACTCACTATTCTGCTGGTGGGGTCACTGTGTACATACATTACATTACTTATCCTGTACTGATCCTGAGTTATATCCTGTATTATACCCCAGAGCTGTACTCACTATTCAACTGGTGAGGTCACTGTGTACATACATTACATTACTTATCCTGTACTGATCCTGAGTTATATCCTGTATTATACTCCAGAGCTGTACTCACTATTCTGCTGGTGAGGTCACTGTGTACATACATTACTTATCCTGTACTGATCCTGAGTTATATTCTGTATTATACTCCAGAGCTGTACTCACTAATCTGCTGGTGAGGTCACTGTGTACCTACATTACATTACTTATCCTGTACTGATCCTGACTAATATCCTGTAAATATAAATCATAACAAACACAAAACCAGCACAACTTTGCAATAACGGAAAACAACAACATGAAATAACATAAACCCAAACTTTACATTTAAATAAAAGAAAATAAATCCTGCCTAACCGGCCAGCCCATCTTGCCTAAAAATACTGGATCTACATTTTACATAACCAAATATCTAACAACACACTCACATGCATGCATACTTAATTTACAATACCAAAAAAGATACTTTAAGCTTCTTAACTGAAAAACACCCAAACTTGGGAGAATCACACATTACAAAAACACAACAAGCACTCCCACTGCCCACCATGTTTTTTCCCCCCAATTTTGACATTTTTTTAAATAATAATATTATTAATAACAATAATTATATTATTAATAATAATAATAATAATACTACACTACACACATACTACACACATATCCATAGCTTTACTACGTCTTAAGAAACCTAGACAAAAAAAATGAAATCTACAACTCAAAAACACCCAAACTTGGGGACATCTTATATTACAAATATAAAACACAACAAGCACTCCCACTGCACACCAATTTTTTTGTAGTAAATGAATAACATTAATAAAACTATACCACACACACACACACACACACACACACACACACACATATACACACTCACAGATATACATATTTTTACTACATTTTCCCTACAAGACCTAAACCAAAGAAAACTAAATCTGCAACTGGATACAAAAATATCAAAGAAAAATTACTACAAAAATAACAACTGGTTTGACTGCCATATCTATCACTACTATAAACACTATATAAACACTATATAATACACAAACCAAGATATAAAATAAACAAAAATATAATATATACTATACATATGATATAAACTATATTCACTATTTATTATACACCTATAAATATACAGATAACACACACACAAGTATAATAGAACATCCTACTCTAAACTGTCCCTTCACCCACACCACCCACCCTCCTGTACATGGGTCAGAGTTTTTTTTCCATACAGTTCATAGTCCTCACTGTCCAGTCCATAACTGACCCATGCCAGGTCCACCAAAAGAAAGCAATCACCACCAGCCACAAATACACCCTCCCAACCAACTTTACCATTACCAGCCTTATAACATACATAAACAAACAATTCAACCCACTTTAGGCCCAAGTTAGGTGCCTGTAAGCCCTTCATAACCTTAACCTGTTAAGGACCAAGGGCGTAAACTTACGCCCCTAGTCCCGCTCCCGTGATATAACGCGGGGTTACACGGTAACCCCGCATCATATCACGGCGGGCCCGGCGTCATAGTGAAGCCGGGACCCGCCGCTAATAGCGCGCGGCTAAAAGTGAAAGTAAAATGTGCCGGTTAGCTCAGGGAGCTGTTCGGGATCGCCGCGGTATAATCCCGAACAGCTGTAGCACAGGAGGAAGGTCTCTTACCTTCCTTCCTACAGTCCGATCGCCGAATGAATGCTTCAAGCCTGAGATCCAGGCTTGAGCATTCAATCGCCGAAAACACTGATTGATGCATTCCTATGGAGATCAGTAAATGCAATGTTATAGCATAAAAAAAGTGTAAAAAAATCATCAACCCTTTCAATGATCCCTTCCCCTAATAAAAGTTTGAATCACCTGGCATTTCCAAGAATAAAAAAAAAACTGTGCACATAAAAATAAAAATAACCATATGTGGTATCGCTGCGTGCAGAAATGTCCGAATTATAAAAATATACCACTTTTTAAACCGCACGTTCAATGGCGTACGCGCAAAAAAATTCCAAAGTCCAAAATAGCGTATTTTTGGTCACTTTTTATATCATGAAAAGATGAATAAAAAGCGATCAAAAAGTCAGATCAATGCAAAAATTGTACCGCCAAAACCTTCAGATCACGGCGCAAAAAATGAGCCCTCATAGCGCCCTGAACAGGGAAAAATAAAAAAGTTATAGAGCTCAGAAAATGACAATTTTAAACGTATAAATTTTCCTGCATGTATTTATGATTTTTTTTCAGTAGTAATACAAAATCAAACCTATACAAGTAGGGTATCATTTTAACTGTATGGACCTATAGAATAAATAAAAGGTGTCATTTTTAACGAAAAAATGTACTACGTAGAAACGGAAGCCCCCAAATTTACAAAATGGCATTCTTTTTTCAATTCTGTCGCACAATGATTTTTTTTCCCGTTTCGCCGTAGATTTTTGGGCACAATGACTGATGTCATTACAAATTAGAATTGGTGGCGCAAAAAATATGCCATAATACAGATTTTTAGGTGCAAAAAGGTAAGGAGGAAAAAACAAAAGTGCAAAAAACGAAAAACGCCTGGTCCTTAAATGGGTATTCCAGGCCAAAACTTTTTTTTATATATCAACTGGCTCCGGAAAGTTAAACAGATTTGTAAATTACTTCGATTAAAAAATCTTAATCCTTGCAATAGTTATTAGCTTCTGAAGTTGAGTTTTTTTTTTCTGTCTAACTGCTTTCTGATGACTCACGTTCCGGGAGCTGTGCAGTTCCTATAGGGATATTCTCCCATCATGAACAGCTCCCGGGATGTGACATCATCATTGAGCAGTTAGACAGAAAACTTCAGAAGCTAATAACTATTGAAAGGATTAAGATTTTTTAATAGAAGTAATTTACAAATCTGTTTAACTTTCCGGAGCCAGTTGATATATAAAAAAAAGTTTTTGCCTGGAATACCCCTTTAACATCTGAAAACAAAACAAAAAGCTATGGTGCACATGCATTAGCCCACCACCAGGAAGAAGGATGGCAATCCTGATATATACAAAATTTACACTCTTTCCCTACCTCCACCCTACCTCTTACCCTACCATTATCCCTAAAAATATACTGACCCTACTATCACCCTAACCCTGTCCCTATATCACTGCCCCTAACTAAAACAAGGGTACTCTACCCAAAAGGTCTAGTACCTAGGGCACATCAAAACAAAACCCTCTCCATAGGAGAGAAGCCCTACTGGTACCAAGACTGCCATACTCCAAAGACTGATCTTCTCGAGGTCATCAGATATATTCCTACAGACCTCCACCTCAGAGAGGACTTTCGGCTGTGTAGATACTAAACACCGTGCATTCCACGTGTAGTACCTAACCACTAAGCTGACTAAGAATAAAGTGCCCCGATCACGGCCACCCAGGGTCCTGAATGCCACATAAGCCCACTCTGGATGGGTAAAGCCAGCAATTTGATTCCAGCCGATGGAAGTGCCCACCCGGTTGTAGACCCCTATATTAAAGGGACAATGAAGCAGGAAGTGGTCCATGCTTTTCAGCGTGTCCCCGCACTCTTCTCGGGGACATCCCCGGTCATCAGATCTCCTACACTTCAAATTGTTCCACACATATAGTTTCCCCTGAAAGTCAAGTCCCAAAACTTCTGAGTGGTCCTTTTCATGTTTAAAAGATACAATCCCACCCTCAGATCCTGACCTGGGCAGTCCATGAGCGCCAGAGGCTTCTGGAAGTGGGTCAACAGAACCCGTTAAAAACACCACCGGGTTCACCAGAGATAAACCCCCTAGTCTCCTCGTGTGGTATGTAACCTTCCTCTTGACTAGGTTCATCCTGTTCCCCCATAACAGTTGGAAAAACAGGCTGTAGATCCTAGTGTAGTAAGCCTCTGGCAAGATACATACGCTGCCCAGATAGAAAAATAAGGGGAGCAGGTACGATTTGATCAGATGTACCCTTTCCCTGAGGGTCATAGACCAACCCTTCCACTGGTCCATCTTCTGAGTGGCATCCTGGAGCTTACCATCCCAGTTTTTGGTGGGATAATCATCCTGGCCGAATGTGATGCCCAGAATTTTTGCTGACTCTTGGGGCCCTGGAAGGGTGTCCGGGAGATCAAACGTGGGATCTCCCCCTCCCAGCCAAAGACTTTCACACTTATCCCGGTTGATCTTAGACCCGGATGCCTCCGAGTAGAGTTCCACCCCTGACATCACCACATCGACCTCTTCTCTCTCTCTAGGACACGAAAATGGTGACATCATCAGCATACGCCACCACTCTCTGGGCGACATCCAGCTCCGCCAAACTCATCCCGACTCCCGCCAATGGCCCTCAATCTACCCTCCGGACGAAGGGATCGATTGCGAACACGTTTAAAAGCGGGCTCAAAGGACAACCCTGAGGGACTTCGGACCCCACCTCAAAAGAGCGGCCAGACCACCCGTTCACCAGCGGGAAACTCTCTGCCCCTGTATACAAGATTTTAAGCCAATTAACAAAAGTACGCAGTAAGCCATATCTCAGGAGGATGGACCAGAGGTAGAGCTATGGGCCTCCAATTCTCAATACAGCTCGGATCTTTACCCTTTGAGAGAAGAATCAAGGCAGACCTCCTCATTGACTTCGGCAGAGTGCCTGAGGAGAGACACTCATTGAATACCTCAGTCAATAGGGGAGCTAAAGACTCCTTAAAGGTCCTGTACCACTCGGATGTTAAGCCATCCGGACCTGGTGACTTCTTAGGGGCAAGCCCCTCGATCGCCAGTCTCACTTCCTCTTCCCTGATTTCTTCTGCCAAAACATCAAGAGAGGGGTCTACCCCTGGCGAAGCCATATTCACATTGAGAAAGAGGATGCCACTTCGAAACGCGTCTGTGCTCACTGGCTAATAAAGAAACCCTTCTTTTAACAATATTTGCTTGGAACAATGTTTCTGGATCTGGATCGCGCCTGACACCCGGTAATTTTACCCTTTGATCTCCACTACCCCTGGCTCAGGAATGGTTTCAGCCAGGAAAGCCGACATCCTGTCTCGATCTTAATCCTTCCTTCCCAAGAGGTGTGAGTAGAAGGATCTGACGACCTCCAAGATCCCTGATCTGGAATAATTTTACTACTCACTGACATCTTACAGTTTCTGTAAGGGTCAGGCGAGCGGTACTTCCTGAAATCCCTCTCAAAAATCAAAGATGCGTGCCTATCGTACTGACACCTCATCAGCAAGGACTTCACTCTGGAGATATCCTCTCGGCTACCTCCAGTCGAGATGAGGAGCTTGAGTTTCCTCCTCAGACCCTGATACAGGCGATACCTGTTCAGGGACCTGAGGCTCGAGAGCTGGCGGAAGAACCCCGCAACCCGCTTCTTGAACATCTCCCACCACTCTGACTTACTACTACATAGGTCCAGTAAAAATACCTGACTCTGAAGAAAATCCTCAAAGGACTGTCTTACCTCCGCTTACTCCAGGAGGGACGAATTCTGCCTACAATAACCTTTACCCATCCAGGGGTCTCTGAAACATTAAGGGAAAACAAAATCATACAGTGATCGGAGAACTCCACCTCAACCACGGACACTGCGGAAGAGTCATCTTCCTCCTTTAAATAAAACCTGTCTATTCTAGACCTGCAGCTACCTCGATGATAGGTGAAACCCGCTTGGCCTGAGGGGCTCCGGATGTGGGCGTCCGATTATTGGAGCCTCTCCTATCTTGGGATCTCATGACATTATTGAAATCCTCTCCAAAGATCACCTGTCGGCTTGTAAAAAGAAAGGGCTTAATCCTCATAAAGAGATCTTTTCGTCCCCACTTGGTTTGTGGGGCGTAGATGTTAATAAGCCGGGGCTCTTGTCCCTTCATGAGGACATCTGAGATCAGGCACCTACCCATTTCTACCTCAATAACCCGTCTACATTCAACAGGAGCGGTAAAATGGACAGCCACCCCACTATACAGCTCAGCCGCAAGAGACCAGTGGGAGGGACCGCGCCTCCACTCTCTCCTGGCTTTTACCAGGGAGGCTAGATCTGACAACCTGGTTTCTTGTAGAAAGAAAATGTCGGCTTCAACACGGCCGAGAAAATCAAGGCTGCAAATCTAGCCGTTTCCGACTTTATACAGGCATAGTTAATAGATGCCAGCGTCAATGGGGTGAGTGCCGCCATCATGGGTGATTGAGTTAGACGGCCCTAACGCCCCATAATTTCTGCTTTTTCTTTACCCCCTCATACCCAGATGAGGAGGCTTCTTTCCCTTTGGACCTTTTTTTTTTTACTCTGACTGGTCCATTTTTGAATCCCCATCTCTGCCTGACTCTGGTTTGGCCCCATCCCCTGAGGACACTGCCCGATCAGGACAGGGCCCAGTTCCCCCTGGAGGCTCCCCCACTTCAGGTACCCCATCCTCGACCCCTCCCCCTCCAAGGAGGGGGAGATGGTATCAAGGACAGAGTACCGGTTAGACAGATCAATCAGAGGGGGGGCAGGTAGACTTCCTCTTGGGACCTGATCCGTAGCACGGGAACTAGAGGGCTCCAACCTCTTCTTTACCCCTTTACTGCCCTTCTTTTTTGGCCTTTCTTCACCCTCCCCATCCACACTTTCACAGTGGGAGGAATCGGAAAGATCGGCCTTGCTGCCCTCTTCACTACAGATTCTCCTCACTTCCTCATCCAGCACATTCTCCTCCAGGGCCTCAGCAGTTTCAGGACTAACCTCTGGAGCAGGGCCAGAAGCTACCCCTGCCACATGGGAACTCTCCAGTTCCTTGCTCCTTCTCCGATTAGCCTCCCGCCTCAGCTTGGTGGGACTTTTCCTCCTCACCGACCCTGTTACACCTTCAAATATATATATATATATATATATATATATATATATATATATATATATATATATAAATATATATGTCACCTGTTCACACTTGTGCGGGTGTCTTGCGTTTTTATAAAGTTAGGGCTCTCAACTCACTGAATATCCAAGTAGCAAAAGTGAAAAAACATCACCGACAACTTTGTTACTTTATAAATTGCTTTTAGTGAAAAATTATTACAAAATTCACAATATGTCAGGCAAAGTCTTTGCAAAAAGTAGATATTACAAAATTTCAATTCACCCAAAGTGCACCTTCTTCGGACGCGCTCGGCACTCTCCAAGCTGTAGGAAGTCTTCTCCGCATGTCCGGGCTTCCTTTAAAGCATGGACCTTCCTCTGACGAAGGGGAACAGGCTGGAGCTTGTGTCGACATCTTATGACGTTTTGGAGGTCACGTCTCCTTTCTCAAGTATCCCTAACGTGCTCACCACCACCACATTACATAGGCATGTCAATCTCGCGAGACCTTATCTCTATAAACGAGAATCATAGGATTAAAATCACATACTAAATAACTGACATACATCAAGGGAATAAATGGAACAACGGACAGCATACAAGATTCATTACGTCCATTCGGATTCAGTGAATTGAGTGTCTCAATCCAATAGATTTTCTTTTTAATCGTTTCTTTATTTCACTTTCAGTGTTACCTTGTACTTCTTCAATTATCATCCACCTCAATTCATTGATCTGGTTCTGTTCAACAAAATGTCAGGCAACCCCCGTTTCACTGTATTTATTACTGTCTTCTACTGTTTTTTTTTTAGTCAGTGCATTCCGGATTACCGAACGATGTTCCGTATCCGGTATTTCACACTTCGCATCGTTTGACCAACATAAATTCGGCCACATGGGCACTTTAGTAGATAGATAACTTGTTTTGTACCATCCCTTGATAGGGAACTTAGTTCCATACAATGGATGGACAATGTGATCACTTTTAATAATACCAGAACAGTTAGAGCATTACAGGCAAGCAAGTGTACCTTTACTTTTAGATTTTAAAAAAGTCTGTTTTCTATTTTCTTCTTTTAACATGAGCCCTCACTAGGCTGTTAGCCAATGTTCTTCCTTTTTTAGACTTAAAACGGGGCATGCTGCCAAACATCTTGCCGAATTTTGCATCAGCCTTGAGGAGACCCCAGTATTTCTTAACAATATTTTTAATTAGTCGGGCATGTTTGTCATATGTGCCCAAATACTGAATTGTTGTCTTGGAATCTCCTGCACTTCGTCTCCCACCTTTTTAACCTCATCTTCTCTATATACTCTTTTCAGAAATTTTTTAACTAACATCTCCTTATTTTTCATATACTCCTCTTCAGTGCTGCAAATTCGTTTGGCCCTAATAAACTGACTCTTGGGAATCCCTTTAAATGTCTGTGGGGCATGAAAGCTATCTCTAGATAGCAAGTTATTTCTATCGGCCTCCTTTTTATATAATGTGGACTGAAGCTTCGTCCCTTTTTTGTAAACCTCTACATCCAAGTAATGGATCCTCTGGAGATCTGCCTCCAAAGTAAACTCAATTAAATTATGACACTGATTTAATGCTTCAACATATCTATCTAATTCGTTACATGTCCCCCCCGCCCCCACAGCATAAACACGTCGTCCACATATCTTACCCACGTGGCAACGTGTTCACTCGGCGGGAGAGAATACACAAACTTATCCTCAAACATAGACATAAAGATATTGGCGAACGATGGGGCCACTGGGGACCCCATTGAAACGCCCTGTAATTTTAAGAAGAAATCTTCTCCAAATCTAAAGTAATTTTTTGTTAAAATAAGCTCCAGAAGATCCATCACAAATCGGATTTTAGAATTGTCCAAGGAAGCATCCTTGTGCAATTCTTCTTTAACTGCTTTTCGCCCCTCATAGGTAGGAATATTCGTATATAAGCTCTTAATATCTAGCGTGCATAACCACATATCCTCACTAATATTCACATTGACTATGCGATCCAAAAACTCATTAGTATCACATAAACAATTTTCAAGTCTCTGTACTATTTTCAGGGGGGGACTCCATACTCTTATGGACCTTGGGCAGCAAATACAATATAGGCGTCCTTGGAAAATTATTTATTAATGCACGATGTATATTCGCATCTATGATGCCTGATTCCAATGTTTCATCCAGTAGAATCTGTATCTCTTTCTTAAATGTGGCTGTCGGATCTCCTGCCAATTTTCTGTACACTTTTTCATCACTTAGTTGTTTTTCTGCTCCATTCAGATATAACAGTTTGTCCCACAATACCGCGGCACCACCTTTATCTGCTTTCTTTATCACCACCCTATGTTCTTTTATTAAATCTGTAAGGTTTTTTTTTTCTTGAGTACTTAAATTGGAAGGAGATCTTAAGCCACATTTATCCCTTTTTCCACATACTTCATTAATAACAGCTTTTTGAAAGCTTTCTAATAGCTGATAATTCACATTGGGATCAAACTGACTGCGTTTTCTCAAAGATACTGGAATCTCATTCAACATATCACTATTTCCCCTCCCCTTTGCTCTATTAACATCATAGAATTTTTTTTTGCCTTAAACTCCGACAGAATTTGAAAAATTCTACCTTAAAGTCAAATTTCTCAAGTTCAAATGTGGGTACAAACTAGACTTGTGCACAAGAAAAATTTTCGTTTCGTTTTTTTCGTTTTGGATAAAATTTTCGGTTCGGTAATATTTTTGGTTTTGATTTTTCGGATACATTCGGTATTCGGGTGTTCGGTTAGATTTTTCGGATATATTCGGTATTCAGGTTTTTATTTTCTTTCGGATACATTTGGTATTCGGGTACATTCGGGTAAATCTTTTTTAAGAAGGGGACCATTATCGGGAGCGTGTGTGTGCAGGAAAAGAGGGCAGCCGCAGAGATCGGAACATTGGAAGACAGGTAAGATAATATAATTTTATGTGATTTATTGTTAATACATAATGTAATGTTGAATGAATGAGTAAATGAATGAATGAATGAATGCTGTATGAATGACTGATGTGTTTGATCAATGTGTTTGATTGTCGGGTGATTTATGTATAACATGTCATGTCACTTGCGCTAACACTGTTACTGTTACCAGGGTGCCTCCAGCTGTTGCAAAACTACAACACCCACCCAGCATGCCCCGACAGCCAAAGGCTGTCTGGGCATGCTGGGAGTTGCAGTTTTGCAACAGCTGGAGGCACACTTTGGCAAACATGCGCAAAGCTTTTTAATTCATTTTCAAATTCCGCTCGCTTTTTTTTTTAGAAATGGGTTAGTACGTCAATGACATGCATAGTAATTGCCGTGGGAACATTTTTCATTCATAAAACCGCAGACTTAATTGGATAATTGCCGTTTAGAACGTTGGGACTCCAAACATTCTAAACGGCAATTATCCAATTAAGTCTGTGGTTTTATGAATGAAAAATGTTCCCACGGCAATTACTATGCAGGTCATTGACCTACTAACCCATTTCTGAAAAAAGAAAGCGGAATTTGAAAATGAATTAAAAAGCTTTGCGCATGTTTGCCAAAGTGTGCCTCCAGCTGTTGCAAAACTGCACCTCCCAGCATGCCCAGATAGCCTTTGGCTGTCAGGGCATGCTGGGTGGGTGTTGTAGTTTTGCAACAGCTGGAGGCACCCTGGTAACAGTAACAGAAACAGTGTGTGGCGCAACAGTGTCAGCGCAAGGACCAATAAAAAACATTAGAATGAATTCTTTACTTTCGTTTACGGATGACGAATGCATTCGTTATTTACCGCATGCATTCGGTAAATAACGAATGCATTCGTTATTTTGCTATTCGTATTATCGTGGCTATTCGGGAATGTTCAAAATATGTTTTCGTGCATTCGGATCGGTCCGAATGCCCAAAAAAGGTGCAATTCGGTAAATTGGACATTCGTGCCGAAACAAATTGCACATGTCTAATACAAACCCTAAACCTTTATTAATCAATTTATTCTGACTTTCTGTTAATACTAGTAGAGAGATATTGATGAGGAGCTCACCTCCTTGAATTCCTGTTTCTTTTTCGCACTGTTGGTTCTTGGTCTTGATCTTTCTTTTTCCTTTCTGTTTTTCCATTTTGATGTACCCCTAAAAAATCTTTCTAATTCTTCTTTACAGCCCCCTGATTTCTATCTATTGAGCCGGTATCACTTTAAGATGTTATCGCTTCACTTGACAAAGCTCTCTGGTTGTTCCAAAAAATGATTTTCCGGGCTTTGCGTCTTTCCTCTGCCCATGTGTAAACAAGGTCCAATTGATAATCTCGAGTGTCCCTTTCAAATTTCTGCAATTTTGTTTGCAAAATAGATGTTCTTAATTTAGCAATGTTTTCCTCCAGATCTTTTTGGGTTTTTTCTATTATTTCCACTGTTGACGAATTTTTGAACTCAGACTCTAATACTTTCATTTCATTTTGTATTCCTTCAATCGCCGTCTGAAGATGCTGCACTGTCAGGTATATCAGATCTAAAGAGTGGCGGTTACAAAGTGCAAACCATTTCTGTTGGTAATCACTGAAGAGGAGTATGTGAAAAATAAGGAGATGTTAGTTAAAAAAAAAAATTCTGGAAAGAGGAAATAGAGAAGATGAGGTTAAAAAGGTGGGAGACGAAGTGCAGGAGATTCCAAGACAACAATTCAGATATAGAAAAAAGAAGGATAAAAAGAAGTCATCTGATGAATTTGTGTATTTGGGCACATATGACAAACATGCCCGACTAATTAAAAATACTGTGAAGAAATACTGGGGTCTCCTCAAGGCTGATGCAAAATTCGGCAAGATGTTTGGCAGCATGCCCCATTTTACGTATAAAAAAGGAAGAACATTGGCTAACTGCCTAGTGAGGGCTCATGTTAAAAGAAGAAAATAGCAAAACAGACTTTTTTAAAATCTAAAAGTAAAGGTATATTTGCTTGCCTGTCATGCTCTAACTGTTCTGGTATTATTAAAAGTGATCACATTGTCCATCCATTATATGGAACTAAGTTCCCTATGAAGGGATGGTACAGTTGTGAAACGAAACAAATTATCTATCTATCTACTAAAGTGCCCATGTGGCCGAATTTATGTTGGTCAAACAATGCGAAGTGTGAAATATCGGATTACGGAAAATCGTTCGGTAATCCGGAATGCACTGACTAAGAAAAAACCAGTAGAAGAAAGTAATAAATACTGTGAAACGGGGGTTGCCAGACATTTTGTTGAACAGAACCATTGGATCAGTGAATTGAGGTGGATGATAATTGAAGAAGTACAAGGTAACACTGAAAGTGAAATAAAGAAACGATTAAAAAGAAAGTCTATTGGATTGAGACACTCAATTCACTGAATCCGAATGGACGTAATGAATCATGTAACTTTGGAGTATACCTGTGAGACGTCATCTTGTATGCTGTCCGTTGTTCCATTTATTCCCTTGACGTATGTCAATTTTTTAGTATGTGATTTTAATCCTATGATTCTCGTTTATAGAGATAAGGTCTTGTTAGGTTGACTTGCCTATGTAATGTGGTGGTGGTGAGCACGTTAGGGATACTTGAGAAAGGAGGCGTGATCTCTGAAACGTCGTAAGGTGTCGACGCAAGCTCCAGCCCGTTCCCCTTCGTGAGAAGAAGGTCCATGCATTGAAGGAAGCCCGGACATGGGGTGAAGACTTCCTACAGCTTGGAGAGTGTGGAGCAAATCCGAAGAAGGTGCACTTTGGCCGAATTTAAATTTAGTAATATCTACTTTTTGCAAAGACTTTGCCTGACATATTGTGAATTTTTTAAATAACTTTTCACTAAAAGCAATTTATAAATTAACAAACCTGTTGCACCTTCGCCCGCACTCGTGCCCTCCCCAGCTGAGGCAACATTACTGCTCTCCCCAGCCAAGGTGACTGTAGCCCGGTCAAAGGCGCTAGAACAACGGCTGAAAGGGTGTCCTAAGACACCACACAGATGACACCTGATCTGCCTACAGGATGCGGCAAGATGACCTACCCCACCACACAGAGCACAGACCTGCACCGTACAGGCTGCGCTAAAGTGAGTGGGGCTGCCACACCTGTGATAGACCTTGGGCTGCCCCTGGTAGAAAATTTGGATTCTGTCTCTCCCAAGAAAAGCAGCTGATGGGATGTGGGCAACAGTGCTCCCTGAACGCTTCAGTTTAACAGAAAACGTCCAGGCCCCAGACCAGATCCCATGTTCGTCATAGTTCTGTCCGTCACATCCCTATATCAGCAGAGCCAGGCCATAATGTCATAGCAAGAGAGTGACTCGTTATGTGTCAAAACGGTAACTTTCTTGGCCAAATTCTGACGGGATATCGCTTTTATGGCGAAATCTCGCCAGCCGGGCTCGCTTTTCACCACCTCATAGTTCGACCAGAGGAGTTCAAGACCCTCCGGCCGAGCGAAGCTGATGTCAAACTCAGAAGTACAGTAGGGGTGGATCAGGGCAAAGATGTCACTTGCCCTGAATTCCATCCGGAGGAGGAGCTCAACCACCTTACCCCGAAGCGGACACACATCTTCGCCCCTCCACACTAAAGGGATCACATTCCTACGGCCACTTTCCTGCCCGGATGTCGGGAGGGACCAGACCACCTCCCCGTTATGTTCTCGGAAGGCACCTAAGCCTTGTACAAGGGTTGCCAGTTTTAGGATTTGTGCTACATAGTTCTTTTTTTCAGTTTCCTGGGGTTCAGACACAGGCTCCGCCTCTGACATGGGTGGCCACGCCCCCTCACCAAATGACATACATCTTGGCTGGAGCTGTCCCTCCGGACACACTCCCGCTCCGCCTACTGCAGCTGACGCACAGGGAACCTCTCCCTTTACAGCGGAGTGCCCTGCGGTGCCAGAAACGGTACCGACCACGTCACCTAGGGGACTGCCCCCTGAACCAACAAGGTCCGGCACCTGAACACTCCCCCCCCACACAGGAGAGTGCCCTGCAGCGCCAGAACCTGAACTGCCCACTTCAACCGGGGGAATCTGTGGCCATTTTCTGGTGCATGGGCACCCTCCCCCCTCACAAGAGGGCACCCTTTTTTTCCTATGGCACCCGCGGCCATTTTGGGTGCACTACTGTATCCCCCATGTTGGCCCTGCTCCACTACAGAAACGGGGTCTGGCAGGTTGGGGGACCCAGCACCCTGAACCGACTTCTCAGCCGACCCAGACTGCTGGAAGAGAGAAAAGACAAACTTAAACTTGTCCTTGTGTGTTTTCTCTTCCTGCCTTTCACTTTTTTATTCTTCCTCTCCTCCTCTGGGCCTAAATCCTCTCCAAAAGAGAAGTTTTCCAGACGGGTGGGGGACTCCTGCATTACAATCGCCTGCAGGAGACCCCCATCTGCCTAGCCGCTGCCTTGACTGCAGTCACTGCCATCATCATCATCATCCTCACTGGAGGGAGGTAAGGCCACCTGAGCCGGGTTCACACGGTCTTCACTCAGGGTAAGTGGGGGGTCAGGGGTAGCAGTGGTGGCACACACAGAATTAGTATCCATATCCCCCTCACTCACATTGCTCTCCTCACCTCCTTCACCTTCCTCCATCTCCTCCTCCTCACTCTGGCAATCATCATCATCTCTGGAGACCGGCATATCAGAGAAACGAGCACCATGGACAAACTTCTCACGGAAAATGCCGGCACCTTCCACAATGTCAGACCTCATCCGCACAATCTCCTCCACTTTTTTCTTTAATGTTTTTACCTTAGCGGAAAATGCTGCCTTCTTGGCCCTGGATGACTGATCCACTTGGTAGCGGGCACATTTTAAATCCGCTCTTAGGCCTCATATTTGGCTCTTTGGCCTGCATTCTGGATCCGAATATTGCCAGGGATTCCCTTGGTCCCTTTACCCCCATTGCTGGGGTTCTGGGGAAACAGATGTAGACGCCTTTACTCCATTCCTCTGTCTGGATGAGCTTCTTTTCCTGGATGAACTTTTGCTGGGAGCTTTGCAGCTCCCAGCTGGGGATGGGGCCCCACATTGCTGTGGGCCCTGGTGGATCTCCTCACCCCTGACTAATGGCTGTTGCAGAGTCCCACACACACCCGAGAACGGGGAGTGCAAGATGAAGTCCTGGATTCCCGGCGCTCCATAGCAGAGACCCCTACCCTGGTGTCTGCCACGCACCTGGGGAGGGGCGGATGGAAAGTCTGCTTCTCTCGAAGTTTGCTGGAAGTTACAGGAGCTCAGACACACCCAACCTCACTCCAGAGCTGTACTCGCTATTCTGCTGGTGGGGTCACTGTGTATATACATTACATTACTTATCCTGTACTGATCCTGAGTTATATCCTGTATTATACCCCAGAGCTGTACTCACTATTCTGCTGGTGGGGTCACTGTGTACATACATTACATTACTTATCATGCTACCTCTGCTATCTCTATAGCTATGCCCCTGCCCTCTGTGCTTCTTCCTATATGGGGGTCATCAGTGTAACACAATGCGACGATTAATGGGTTCTTTGGATGTAATATACCTGGATGGTCCACTAGTATAAATGTGATCCCTCCAGCAGATAGTGGGTTATGTGCACTATGTGGAGGCTGCCAGTGGGGGCGCCAACAATCCACTGCGTATAGTACAAGGGCTGTGATCTCGAAACTCCTGGTTACGTCTTGTCTTGTATATTGTACGTCTCTCCATCTTCGTTCGCACAGCGATGGTATCTCAGCTGACAATACAGAGATGTAATTTCAGGACAGGAGCGCCGCTCATTTATTTTCCATCCAAATCCAGTTCAGTCCCAGACCGAGAACCAATAAATGTTTCCTCCAAACATCTGTAATCTGATTTTACCTTCTATTCACTCTGTGGTTTGTAAAGACAAACAAATGATATACAAGGATAAAATGTACTTTACAGATCCCTGGGGGGGGGGGGGGGGGGGGGGATGGGCGCCATTACATGCGGCTGGAAAATAGATGCCGATACCACAGGATGCATCGTCCATGGGCGCAAAGTAACAAGATTCCTTCCCATTCTTAATTTTCTTCTCTAATCCACCTGATATCAGACAATACGAAGGGATTTTGTCTTTTTTTGGCTTCGCACTTGATCATCGCCTTCTATTGACTGGCAGGTTTGATCACTTTTATATCAATAAACCTTTAAAGGAGCAATCCACAGAAAACTGCTTATCTCCTATGCAAAGGATAGGGGATAAGATGTCTAATCTCAGGGGTCCCACCACTGGAGACCCCCGCAATCTCCACTGCAGGACCCCAGTCATCCTGTGCACGGAGTGAACTCCGCTCTGTGCTGGATGACTGGCAAGTAAAGCCACCATGCCCCCTCCATTCATGTCTATGGGAGGAGGCGTGACGGCTACGTAGTCACAAACACAGAAACCTCAGACTTCCGTTTTCCAGATGACAACGCTGCCGGCCCAGAGATTGCAGGACCCCTGTGATCAGACATATTAACCCCTACCCTTTGGATAGGGGATAAGATGTTTTCCAGCAGAGTACCCCTTTAATTATTGTCTAATAAAATGTTCTACCAAAAGATATTAATTAATGGTGGGTTTTATGATGCTGAACTGCAAAAGTCTTGAAACAGCCCCAAATCAGAACATCTTCACCACATGCAGGTGTGTTAATGGAAAATAGTAATAATGATGATAATAAATAATGATAATAATAATGATAATAATAATACCGTACAATGAGCAGTTGCCCAGACGGAGTATAGATGCATAAAAGGGGTGTTCAGGGATTTTTTCATTTGACTATGCTACAGGGGCTGTCAAGTTAGTGTAGTTCATAATATAGTGTCTGTACCTGTGTTTATTGCTGGTCTTGCAATAATTCTGTGATTTTTGCCCTGGATGTTCATTTATAGCAGCACACAAAATGAGTATCGCCATGGGCCTTTCCCAGGTTGCTGTGCGGCCCGAGACATCAGGTGTTGAAAGGGAGCCTGTATGTGCTTCAATGGGTGGAGCAACCACTGGGTGGGAGGAAGATCATTCTCCACAGTGCTGCAGGGAATTGTAGTTTCAAGGACATGCTGTCCGAGCATTCTGGGTGTTGTAGTTTTGCAACAGCTGGAGGCACCCTGGTTGGGAAACACTGGCTTAGAAGCCTTAAACATAATCTCTGATATTAAAAATAGGAAAGGGAACTACTAAAATTGTGTAATAAAGATTCATTCAGCATTACACGAAGAGAAGTGAGTGCCGGGATTTATTCCAATTGTTATAACTACTATAATACTGCCTCCTATATACAAGAATATAACTACTATAATACTGCTCCTATATACAAGAATATAACTACTATAATACTGCCCCTATATACAAGAATATAACTACTAGAATACTGCCCCTATATACAAGAATAAAACTACTATAATACTGCTCCTATATACAAGAATATAACTACTATAATACTACTCCTATATACAAGAATATAACTACTATAATACTGCTCCTATATACAAGAATATAACTACTATAATACTACTCCTATATACAAGAATATAACTACCATAATACTGCCTCCTATATACAAGAATATTACTACTATAACACTGCTCCTATATACAAGAATATAACTACTATAATACTGCTCCTATATACAAGAATATAACTACTATAATACTGCTCCTATATACAGGAATATAACTACTATAATACTGCCCCTATATACAAGAATATAACTACTATAATACTGCTCCTATATACAAGAATATAAATACTATAATACTGCTCCTATATACAAGAATATAACTACTATAATACTGCCTCCTATATACAAGAATATAACTACTATAATACTGCACCTATATACAAGAATATAACTACTATAATACTGCTCCTATATACAAGAATATAACTACTATAATACTGCTCCTATATACAAGAATATAACTACTATAATACTGCTCCTATATACAAGAATACAACTACTATAATACTGCTCCTATATACAAGAATATAACTACTATAACACTGCTCCTATATACAAGAATATAACTACTATAATACTGCACCTATATACAAGAATATAACTACTATAATACTGCTCCTATATACAAGAATATAACTACTATAACACTGCTCCTATATACAAGAATATAACTAATATAATACTGCTCCTAAATACAAGAATATATCTACTATAATACTGCATTCTATATACAAGAATATAACTTTCACGATTCGGCTGGCTGGAGGTGGATCCTCTGTGCCAGAGAGGGGTTGGTGTGGACCGTGTCGGTGGACTGGTTCTAAGTTACTACTGGTATTCACCAGAGCCCGCCGCAAAGCGGGATGGTCTTGCAGCGGCGGTAGCAACCAGGTCGTATCCACCAGCAACGGCTCAACCTCTCTGACTGCTGAAGATAGGCGCGGTACAAGGGAGTAGACAAGAGCAAGGTCGGACGTAGCAGAAGGTCAGGGCAGGCAGCAAGGGTCGTAGTCAGGGGCAACGGCAGGAGGTCTGGAACACAGGCTAGGAACACACAAGGGAGCGCTTTCACTAGGCACAAGGGCAACAAGATCCGGCCAGGGAGTGCAGGGGAAGTGAGGTATAAGTAGGGAGTGCACAGGTGATAACACTGATTAGGCCTGCTGCGCCAATCAGTGGCCCTTTAAATTGCAGATACCCGGCGCGCGCGCGCCCTAAGGAGCGGGGCCGCGCGCGCCGGGACATGACAGGCGGGGAACGGGTCAGGTACGGGAGCCGGGATGCACATCGCGAGCGGGCGCCTCCCGCGTCGCGAATCGCATCCCGGCTGGGAGTGATATTGCAGCGCACCCGGTCAGCAGGTCTGACGGGGGCGCTGCGAATGAGAGGATGCTGCGAGCGCTCCGGGGAGGAGCGGGGACCCGGAGTGCTCGGCGTAACAATAACTACTATAATACTGCTCCTATATACAAGAATATAACTACTATAATACTGCTCCTATATACAAGAATATAACTACTATAATACTGCTCCTATATACAAGAATATAACTACTATAATACTGCTCCTATATACAAGAATATAACTACTATAATACTGCTCCTATATACAAGAATATAACTACTATAATACTGCTCCTATATACAAGAATATAACTACTATAATACTGCTCCTATATACAAGAATGTAACTACTATAATACTTCTCCTATATACAAGAATATAACTACGATAATACTGCTCCTATATACAAGAATATAACTACTATAATACTGCTCCTATATACACAAGAATATAACTACTATAATACTGCTCCTATATACAAGAATATAACTACTATAATACTGCTCCCATATACACAAGAATATAACTACTATAATACTGCTCCTATATACAAGAATATATCTACTATAATACTGCCTCCTAAATACAAGAATATAACTACTATAATACTGCTCCTATATACAAGAATATATCTACTATAATACTGCTCCTATATACAAGAATATAACTACTATAATACTGCTCCTATATACACAAGAATATAACTACTATAATACTGCTCCTATATACAAGAATATAACTACTATAATACTGCTCCTATATACAAGAATATAACTACTATAATACTGCTCCTATATACACAAGAATATAACTACTATAATACTGCTCCTATATACACAAGAATATAACTACCATAATACTGCCTCCTATATACAAGAATATTACTACTATAACACTGCTCCTATATACAAGAATATAACTACTATAATACTGCTCCTATATACAAGAATATAACTACTATAATACTGCTCCTATATACAGGAATATAACTACTATAATACTGCCCCTATATACAAGAATATAACTACTATAACACTGCTCCTATATACAAGAATATAACTACTATAATACTGCTCCTATATACACAAGAATATAACTACTATAATACTGCTCCTATATACAAGAATATAACTACTATAATACTGCTCCCATATACACAAGAATATAACTACTATAATACTGCTCCTATATACACAAGAATATAACTACCATAATACTGCCTCCTATATACAAGAATATTACTACTATAACACTGCTCCTATATACAAGAATATAACTACTATAATACTGCTCCTATATACAAGAATATAACTACTATAATACTGCTCCTATATACAGGAATATAACTACTATAATACTGCCCCTATATACAAGAATATAACTACTATAATACTGCTCCTATATACAAGAATATAACTACTATAATACTGCTCCTATATACAAGAATATAACTACTATAATACTGCCTCCTATATACAAGAATATAACTACTATAATACTGCACCTATATACAAGAATATAACTACTATAATACTGCTCCTATATACAAGAATATAACTACTATAATACTGCTCCTATATACAAGAATATAACTACTATAATACTGCTCCTATATACAAGAATACAACTACTATAATACTGCTCCTATATACAAGAATATAACTACTATAACACTGCTCCTATATACAAGAATATAACTACTATAATACTGCACCTATATACAAGAATATAACTACTATAATACTGCTCCTATATACAAGAATATAACTACTATAACACTGCTCCTATATACAAGAATATAACTAATATAATACTGCTCCTATATACAAGAATATATCTACTATAATACTGCATTCTATATACAAGAATATAACTTTCACGATTCGGCTGGCTGGAGGTGGATCCTCTGTGCCAGAGAGGGGTTGGTGTGGACCGTGTCGGTGGACTGGTTCTAAGTTACTACTGGTATTCACCAGAGCCCGCCGCAAAGCGGGATGGTCTTGCAGCGGCGGTAGCAACCAGGTCGTATCCACCAGCAACGGCTCAACCTCTCTGACTGCTGAAGATAGGCGCGGTACAAGGGAGTAGACAAGAGCAAGGTCGGACGTAGCAGAAGGTCAGGGCAGGCAGCAAGGGTCGTAGTCAGGGGCAACGGCAGGAGGTCTGGAACACAGGCTAGGAACACACAAGGGAGCGCTTTCACTAGGCACAAGGGCAACAAGATCCGGCCAGGGAGTGCAGGGGAAGTGAGGTATAAGTAGGGAGTGCACAGGTGATAACACTGATTAGGCCTGCTGCGCCAATCAGTGGCCCTTTAAATTGCAGATACCCGGCGCGCGCGCGCCCTAAGGAGCGGGGCCGCGCGCGCCGGGACATGACAGACGGGGAACGGGTCAGGTACGGGAGCCGGGATGCGCATCGCGAGCGGGCGCCTCCCGCGTCGCGAATCGCATCCCGGCTGGGAGTGATATTGCAGCGCACCCGGTCAGCAGGTCTGACGGGGGCGCTGCGAATGAGAGGATGCTGCGAGCGCTCCGGGGAGGAGCGGGGACCCGGAGTGCTCGGCGTAACAATAACTACTATAATACTGCTCCTATATACAAGAATATAACTACTATAATACTGCTCCTATATACAAGAATATAACTACTATAATACTGCTCCTATATACAAGAATATAACTACTATAATACTGCTCCTATATACAAGAATATAACTACTATAATACTGCTCCTATATACAAGAATATAACTACTATAATACTGCTCCTATATACAAGAATATAACTACTATAATACTGCTCCTATATACAAGAATGTAACTACTATAATACTTCTCCTATATACAAGAATATAACTACGATAATACTGCTCCTATATACAAGAATATAACTACTATAATACTGCTCCTATATACACAAGAATATAACTACTATAATACTGCTCCTATATACAAGAATATAACTACTATAATACTGCTCCCATATACACAAGAATATAACTACTATAATACTGCTCCTATATACAAGAATATATCTACTATAATACTGCCTCCTAAATACAAGAATATAACTACTATAATACTGCTCCTATATACAAGAATATATCTACTATAATACTGCTCCTATATACAAGAATATAACTACTATAATACTGCTCCTATATACACAAGAATATAACTACTATAATACTGCTCCTATATACAAGAATATAACTACTATAATACTGCTCCTATATACAAGAATATAACTACTATAATACTGCTCCTATATACACAAGAATATAACTACTATAATACTGCTCCTATATACACAAGAATATAACTACTATAACACTGCTCCTATATACAAGAATATAACTACTATAATACTGCTCCTATATACAAGAATATATCTACTATAATACTGCCTCCTAAATACAAGAATATAACTACTATAATACTGCTCCTATATACAAGAATATATCTACTATAATACTGCCTCCTAAATACAAGAAGATAACTACTATAATACCGCTCCTATATACAAGAATATAACTACTATAATACTGCTCCTATATACAAGAATATATCTACTATAATACTGCTCCTATATACAAGAATATAACTACTATAATACTGCCTCCTATATACAAGAATATAACTACTATAATACTGCTCCTATATACAAGAATATATCTACTATAATACTGCCTCCTAAATACAAGAATATAACTACTATAATACTGCCTCCTATATACAAGAATATAACTACTATAATACTGCCTCCTATATACAAGAATATAACTACTATAATACTGCTCCTATATACAAGAATATAACTACTATAATACTGCTCCTATATACAAGAATATAACTACTATAATACTGCCTCCTATATACAACAATATAACTACTATAATACTGCTCCTATATACAAGAATATAACTACTATAATACTGCCTCCTATATACAACAATATAACTACTATAATACTGCCTCCTATATACAAGAATATAACTACTATAATACTGCTCCTATATACAAGAATATAACTACTATAATGCTGCCCCTATATACAAGAATATAACTACTATAATACTGCTCCTATATACAAGAATATAACTACTATAATACTGCTCCTATATACAAGAATATAACTACTATAATACTGCTCCTATATACAAGAATATATCTACTATAATACTGCCTCCTAAATACAAGAATATAGTACTGTGTGGACTGGTTTCAGCAGTGATTATTATAATGATTTCTCGGTCATGTAGTTTGTACTTCGCTCCTCTTGTATATTTGGTCTCAGTGTTTGAACCATTGACCAGACTGATAGATAATTGCAGAGTCTACACTCTAGGATCATGAAATGTTAATAATGGTCAGGATGGGGTTAATGGTCACATCATTAATTATTGGGAGGCCAATGACTTGTTACGTCATTTTTCGGTTCTTGACCTCTGGTTCGGCCGCGATAATGAGACGATCCTTCATAGACTGTAGACGTGTAAGGAAAGAGGCTGAAAAGTGCTAAAAAGTTATTGTCATTAAAAGTAAAGTGCTGATCTGTAATTCTACAGCAAAGATATGTAAAGAAGTGAAATGGTTAAAGAATAAAAATTCTGACTAGTTATCACCCAATTCAGGAACATTTAAGTGTCCCCAATACTGCCAGCCATAGGTACCCCATATACTATAGCCAAAGGTACCCCATATACTACAACCATAGGTACCCCATATACTACAGCCATAGGTACCCCATATACTACAACCATAGGTACCCCATATACTACAGCCATAGGTACCCCATATACTATAGCCAAAGGTACCCCATATACTACAACCATAGGTACCCCATATACTACAGCCATAGGTACCCCATATACTATAGCCAAAGGTACCCCATATACTACAACCATAGGTACCCCATATACTACAGCCATAGGTACCCCATATACTATAGCCAAAGGTACCCCATATACTACAACCATAGGTACCCCATATACTACAACCATAGGTACCCCATACACTACAGCCATAGGTACCCCATATACTACAACCATAGGTACTCCATATACTACAGCCATAGGTACCAAATATACTACAACCATAGGTACCCCATATACTACAGCCATAGGTACCCCATATACTACAACCATAGGTACCCCATATACTACAGCCATAGGTACCCCATATACTACAACCATAGGTACCCCATATACTACAACCATAGGTACCCCATATACTACAGCCATAGGTACCCCATATACTACAACCATAGGTACCCCATATACTACAGCCATAGGTACCCCATATACTACAACCATAGGTACCCCATATACTACAGCCATAGGTACCACATATACTACAGCCATAGGTACCCCATATACTACAACCATAGGTACCCCATATACTACAGCCATAGGTACCCCATATACCCCGTATAATACAGCCATAGGTACCCCATATAATACAGCCATAGGTACTCCATATACTACAGCCATAGGTACCCCATATACCACAGCCATGGGTACCCCACATACTACAGCCATAGGAACCCAATATACTACAGCCATAGGTACCCCATACACTACAGCCATAGGTACCCCATATACTACGGCCATAGGTACCCCATATACTACAGCCATAGGTACTCCAAATACTACAGCCATAGGTACCCCATATACTACAGCCATAGGTACCCCATATACTGCAGCCATAGGTACCCCATATACTACAGCCATAGGAACCCAATATACTACAGCCATAGGTACCCCATACACTACAGCCATAGGTACCCCATATACTACGGCCATAGGTACCCCATATACTACAGCCATAGGTACCCCATATACTACAGCCATAGGTACCACATATACTACAGCCATAGGTACCCCATATACTACAACCATAGGTACCCCATATACTACAGCCATAGGTACCCCATATACTTCAACCATAGGTACCCCATATACTACAGCCATAGGTACAACATATACTACAGCCATAGGTACCCCATATACTACAACCATAGGTACCCCATATACTACAGCCATAGGTACCACATATACTACAGCCATAGGTACCCCATATACTACAACCATAGGTACCCCATATAATACAGCCATAGGTACCCCATATACTACAGCCATAGGTACCCCATATACTACAACCATAGGTACCCCATATATTACAGCCATAGGTACCCCATATACTACAACCATAGGTACCCCATATACTACAGCCAAATGTACCCCATATACTATGGCCATAGGTACCCCATATACTACAGCCAAAGGTACCCCATATACTACAGCCATAGGTACCCCATATACTACAGCCATAGGTACCCCATATACTACAGCCATAGGTACTCCATATACCCATATGTTACGGCCATAGGTACCCCATATACTACAGCCATAGGTACCCCGTATAATACAGCCATACGTACCCCATATACTACAGCCATAGGTACCCCATATATTACAGCCGTAGGTACCCCATATACTACAGCCATAGGTACCCCATATACCCATATACTACAGCCATAGGTACTCCATATGTTAAAGCCATAGGTACCCCATATACTACAGCCATACGTACCGCATATACCCCATATAATACAGCCATAGGTACCCCATATAATACAGCCATAGGTACTCCATATACTACAGCCATAGGTACCCCATATACCACAGCCATAGGTACCCCATATACCACAGCCATAGGTACCCCATATACTACAGCCATAGGAACCCAATATACTACAGCCATAGGTACCCCATACACTACAGCCATAGGTACCCCATATACTACGGCCATAGGTACCCCATATACTACAGCCATAGGTACTCCAAATACTACAGCCATAGGTACCCCATATACTACAGCCATAGGTACCCCATATACTACAGCCATAGGTACCCCATATACTACAGCCATAGGAACCCAATATACTACAGCCATAGGTACCCCATACACTGCAGTCATAGGTACCCCATATACTACAGCCATAGGTACCCCATATACTACAGCCATAGGTACTCCAAATACTACAGTCAAGGTACCCCATATAATACAGCCATAGGTACCCCATATACCACAGCCATAGGTACCCCATATACTACAGCCATAGGAACCCAATATACTACAGCCATAGGTACCCCATATACTACGGCCATAGGTACCCCATATACTACGTCCATAGGTACCCCATGTACTACAGCCATAGGTACCCTGTATACCCCATATACTACAGCCATAGGTACTCCATATATTAAAGCCATAGGTACCCCATATACTACAGCCATAGGTACCCCATATACCACAGCCATAGGAACCCAATATACTACAGCCATAGGTACCCCATACACTACAGCCATAGGTACCCCATATACTACAGCCATAGGTACTCCAAATACTACAGCCATAGGTACCCCATATACTACAGCCATAGGTACCCCATATACTACAGCCATAGGTACCCCATATACTACAGCCATAGGTACTCCATACACTACAGCCATAGGTACCCCATATACTACAGTCAAGGTACCCCATATAATACAGCCATAGGTACCCCATATACCACAGCCATAGGTACCCCATATACTACGGCCATTGGTACCCCATATACTACGTCCTTAGGTACCCCATGTACTACAGCCATAGGTACCCCATATTCTACAGTCATAGGTACCCCGTATATCCCATATACTACAGCCATAGGTACTCCATATATTAAAGCCATAGGTACCCCATATACTACAGCCATAGGTACCCCATATACCACAGCCATAGGTACCCCATATACCACAGCCATAGGTACCCCATATACTACAGCCATAGGAACCCAATATACTACAGCCATAGGTACCCCATACACTACAGCCATAGGTACCCCATATACTACGGCCATAGGTACCCCATATACTACAGCCATAAGTACTCCAAATACTACAGCCATAGGTACCCCATATACTACAGCCATAGGTACCCCATATACTACAGCCATAGGAACCCAATATACTACAGCCATAGGTACCCCATACACTACAGCCATAGGTACCCCATATACTACAGCCATAGGTACCCCATATACTACGGCCATAGGTACCCCAGATACTACAGCCATAGGTACTCCATACACTACAGCCATAGGTACCCCATATACTACAGCCATAGGTACCCCATATACTACGGCCATAGGTACCCCATATACTACAGCCATAGGTACCCCATATACTACAGCCATAGGTACTCCATATATTAAAGCCATAGGTACCCCATATACTACAGCCATAGGTACCCCATATACTACAGCCAAAGGTACCCCATATACTACAGCCATAGGTACCCCATATACTACAGCCATAGGTACCCCATATACTACAGCCATAGGTACCCCTTATACCCATATACTACAGCCATAGGTACCCCATATACTACAGCCATAGGTACCCCATATACTGCAGCCATAGGTACCCCATATACTACAGCCATAGGTACAGTCCTATTATCCTACTACAGATAATATAGTAGATGTGACCTGCAGTCCTATGTAACGCCACAGATAACACAGTGATAACTCTCTGAGTACAGATAATGTAGTAGATGTGTCCTGCAGTCCTATGTAGCACCACAGATAACACAGTGATAACTCTCTGAGTACAGATAATGTAGTAGATGTGACCTGCAGTCCTATGTAACACCACATATAACACAGTGATAACTCTCTGAGTACAGGTAATGTAGTAGATGTGACCTGCAGCCCTATGTAACACCACAGATAACACAGTGATAACTCTCTGAGTACAGATAATGTAGTAGATGTAACCTGCAGTCCTATGTAACACCACAGATAACACAGTGATAACTCTCTGAGTACAGATAATGTAGTAGATGTGACCTGCAGTCCTATGTAACACCACAGATAACATAGTGATAACTCTCTGAGTACAGATAATGTATAGATGTGACCTGCAGTCCTATGTAACACCATAGATAACACAGTGATAACTCTCTGAGTACAGATAATGTATAGATGTGACCTGCAGTCCTATGTAACACCACAGATAACACAGTGATAACTCTCTGAGTACAGATAATGTATAGATGTGACCTGCAGTCCTATGTAACACCACAGATAACACAGTGATAACTCTCTGAGTACAGATAATGTAGATGTGACCTGCAGTCCTATGTAACACCACAGATAACAGTGATAACTCTCTGAGTACAGATAATGTAGTAGATGTGACCTGCAGTCCTATGTAACACCACAGATAACACAGTGTTAACTCTCTGAGTACAGATAATGTAGTAGATGTGACCTGCAGTCCTATGTAACACCACAGATAATAGTGATAACTCTCTGAGTACAGATAATGTATAGATGTGACCTGCAGTCCTATGTAACACCACAGATAACACAGTGATAACTCTCTCAGTACAGATAATGTATAGATGTGACCTGCAGTCCTATGTAACACCACAGATAACACAGTGATAACTCTCTGAGTACAGATAATGTAGATGTGACCTGCAGTCCTATGTAACACCACAGATAACACAGTGATAACTCTCTGAGTACAGATAATGTATAGATGTGACCTGCAGTCCTATGTAACACCACAGATAACACAGTGATAACTCTCTGAGTACAGATAATGTAGATGTGACCTGCAGTCCTATGTAACACCACAGATAACACAGTGATAACTCTCTGAGTACAGATAATGTAGTAGATGTGACCTGCAGTCCTATGTAACACCACAGATAACACAGTGATAACTCTCTGAGTACAGATAATGTATAGATGTGACCTGCAGTCCTATGTAACACCACAGATAACACAGTGATAACTCTCTGAGTACAGATAATGTATAGATGTGACCTGCAGTCCTATGTAACACCACAGATAACACAGTGATAACGCTCTGAGTACAGATAATGTTGTAGATGTGTCCTGCAGTCCTATGTAACACCACAGATAACACAGTGATAACTCTCTGAGTACAGATAATGTATAGATGTGACCTGCAGTCCTATGTAACACCACAGATAACAGTGATAACTCTCTGAGTACAGATAATGTAGTAGATGTGACCTGCAGTCCTATGTAACACCACAGATAACAATGATAACTCCCTGAGTACAGATAATGTATAGATGTGACCTGCAGTCCTATGTAACACCACAGAAAACACAGTGATAACTCTCTGAGTGCAGATAATGTATAGATGTGACCTGCAGTCCTATGTAACACCACAGATAACAGTGATAACTCTGAGTACAGATAATGTATAGATGTGACCTGCAGTCCTATGTAACACCATAGATAACACAGTGATAACTCTCTGAGTACAGATAATGTATAGATGTGACCTGCAGTCCTATGTAACACCACAGATAACACAGTGATAACTCTCTGAGTACAGATAATGTAGTAGATGTGACCTGCAGTCCTATGTAACACACAGATAACACAGTGATAACTCTCTGAGTACAGATAATGTAGTAGATGTGACCTGCAGTCCTATGTAACACCACAGATAACACAGTGATAACTCTCTGAGTACAGATAATGTAGATGTGACCTGCAGTCCTATGTAACACCACAGATAACACAGTGATAACTCTATGAGTACAGATAATGTAGATGTGACCTGCAGTCCTATGTAACACCACAGATAACAGTGATATCTCTCTGAGTACAGATAATGTATAGATGTGACCTGCAGTCCTATGTAACACCACAGATAACACAGTGATAACTCTATGAGTACAGATAATGTAGATGTGACCTGCAGTCCTATGTAGCACCACAGATAACACAGTGATAACTCTCTGAGTACAGATAATGTAGATGTGACCTGCAGTCCTATGTAACACCACAGATAACACAGTGATAACTCTCTGAGTACAGATAATGTATAGATGTGACCTGCAGTCCTATGTAACACCACAGATAACACAGTGATAACTCTCTGAGTACAGATAATGTAGATGTGACCTGCAGTCCTATGTATCACCACAATAATAGTTAAAATAATGGACTAGGTTTTATCTGCAGTCCTATGTAAAAACCATGATGTATGGGCACTTTATGAGCTTGAAGAAATGCATGAACAGACTCGGCACTGCTACATCTGCTTCTGGTTTATTCCCAGTCATTGGCCGCCTGGTACGGTCTTGTTATTTATAGCTCCTATAAATCTCTTTTATCGATCAGTGAACAGATATTTGGGTCATGTGACCTCAGACCTGTAATCTGCCCGTACATCTTAATACTCTAATTCTGGCGTTCATCGTCCAGAAATGAAGTAAATGTCGTCACCGTCACTAGGGACATGTGTCCTGGGGTCATGTCCTGAACGAGACAAATATTAGGAGTTTCCTCAGGTAGGAAATAATGCCAATGTGACTATATAGAGCAGTGTTTTCCAACCAGAGTGCCTCCTGCTGTTGCAAAACTACAACTCTCAGCATGCCCAGACAGCCAAAGGCTGTCCGGGCATGCTGGGAGTTATAGTTTTGCAACAGCTGGAGGCACCCTGGTTGGGAAACACTGACCTATACTATATACTACTATATAGTTCAACATGCTGGGAGTTGTAGTTTTGAAACAGCTGGAGGCACCCCGGTTGGTAAACACTGACCTATACTAAACATTACTATATAGTCCAACATGCTGGGAGTTGTAGTTTTGCAACAGCTGGAGGAATCCTGGTTGGGAATCACTGACCTATACTATATACTACTATATAGTCCAACATGCTGGGAGTTGTAGTTTTGCAACAGCTGGAGGAATCCTGGTTGGGAATCACTGACCTATACTATATACTACTATATAGTCCAACATGCTGGGAGTTGTAGTTTTGCAACAGCTGGAGGTACTCCTGGTTGGGAAACACTGTTCTAACATGTGTGATACGGCCAGCTGAGCCACTATATCTAAGCCTATCGTGTGATACTGTCTGTTAAGCCACTGTATCTAAGCCTATCATGTTTGACACTGTCTGATGCACCACTATATCTAAGCCCATCATGTGTGATACAGTCTGTTAAGCCACTGTATCTAAGCTGATCATGTGTGATACTGTCTGATGCACCACTATATCTAAGGCTATCGTGTGTGATACTGTCTGCTGAGCTGATGTATCTAAGCTGATCATGAGTGATGTTGTCTGTTAAACCACTGTATCTAAGCCTATCATGTGCCATTCTATCTGCTAAGCCACTATATCTAAGCTTATCTAGTGTGATACTGTGTGCTAAACTGTGTATCTAAGTCTATTATGTGTGATCCTGTCTTCTTAGCTGTGCATCTAAATATACCATGTGTGATACTGCCTGCTGAGCCACTGTATCTAAGCGTATCATGTGGGATACTGTCTGCTGAGCCACTATATCTAAGCCTATGATGTGTGATGCCTTTTGCTGAGACACTGGCCCTCATTTACCATTGCAAACCGGACATGTATTGTCGGGTTGTGCGCCAGATTCTGTCGCATTGCGCCAGAAATTCTGTCTGCACCAGAATGTGCGCCACAAATTATGTCTGCGCCAGATTTTGCGCCAGAATTGGAAAAACCCCGACTAACTCTCCATTTTGCTAAGACAACCCAGAAAAGGGGGCGTGGCTTCTGGCGAAAGGGGGCGTGGATTCCGAAAAGGGGCGTGTTCCCGACATTTTCACAAAAACCCAACATATTTACTAAGGTTTCCACAGAAAATGTGGTGGATTTGAGCTGAGGAAAACCCGACAGATCAGAGCAGGTGTAAAAAAAGCAAAATGTAGGGAAAAGTGCAAAATGTAGGGAAACCTTAGTAAATATCGTGGAAAATAAATTGTAGGGAATTAAAACCCACAAAGAAACCTACACAACAGTCTTAGTAAATCAGGGTCACTGTATCTAAACCTATTGGCCCTCATTTACATAGACTGGAGTGTCGGTTAGGGGTTTTTTTTTCAGCGTATTCGTCTTTTTTTTCTTGTGATTTACTAATCTGTCGCCCAATTTTCCTTTCTTTCTGTCGCAGTTTTTTTTCTGTTGCACAAAATGTATTCTGTGCGACAGAAAAAAGTCTCTGCAAATTCTGACTACATTAGTGCTTGTACTACTACCCCCATCATGGAACAGAGCCTGTTCCATGTTGGGTGGGGGGGGGGGTTAGTAGTACAGGGGCCGAGGGATTGATCGCACCGGGTCTCACTTCTGAGACCCGATCCGATCAGTTGTTATTAAGCAGGGGAGCGGGCGGCATGTTCCGATCCCCTGTAATGTACTGTAAACTTTCATTTTTAAATTCCCCACCAGAAGCCCTGAATGGCCGGGACCGAGGAGTCAATCAGAGTTTTAATATAGAAGCGCTGTGGTGGGCAAAGATGTATGGAATTTCTGGGGGGGGGGGTATATACTTGGCCCCTCCAGCGTTTCTATATATATTTCCCCCTGCTGCGCTATATCAAACTTAGTGCCCGCTGCGCTTGAATAAATGTACTGCCCCCCCCAGCGCTATTATATATCTATACTGACCCCCGCTGCGCATATACTGACCCCCGCTGCACATATTTATATATATATATACTGCCTCCCCCAAGCTGCACATATTAATCTTCATTTTCTCCCTCCCCTGGCTGTCAATGAATGAAAACTCTATTAGCGGGGGAGCGGAGGGCTGCTGCCCGCTCTCGCTGCTAAAAGTTTGTCTTTCATAGAGGGCAGCAGCTGCATATCATGCTGTGGGGGTCAGGCATATGGATATATGTCTGACCCTCACAGCATCTATATATACAGGTGCTGGCTCACCGCTATGAATGACAAGTAAAGAAGTGCAGGGAGCGGAGGCTCGCGCTGCTGCTGCCAATAGCTTACTTGTCATTCATAGCGGTGAGACGGCATATGTATATGTATGATGTGAGGGTCAGACATATATCCATATGTCTGACCCCCACAGCATGATATGCAGCTGCTGCCCGCTATGAATGACAAACTCTTAGCAGCGAGAGCGGGCAGCAGCCCTCTGCTCCCCCGCTAATAGAGTTTTCATTCATTGGCAGCCAGGGGAGGGAGAGCATGAATATTAATATGCGCAGCTTGGGGGAGGCAGTATATATATATATATATATATATATATATGCGCAGCGGGGTCAGTATATGCGCAGCAGGGGTGAGTATAGATATATAATAGCGCTGGGGGGGGCAGTACATTTATTCAAGCGCAGCGGGCACTAAGTTTGATGTAGCGCAGCAGGGGGAAAGATATATAGAAACGCTGGAGGGGCCAGATATATACCCTCCCAGCGATTCTATACATCTTTGCCCACCACAGCGCTTCTATATTAAAACTCTGCCAGGAGCCCTGATTGGCTCCTCGGTCCTGGCCATTCAGGGCTTCTGGTGGGGAATTTAAAAATGAAAGTTTACTGTACATTGCAGGGGATCGGAACATGCCGCCCGCTCCCCTGCTTAATAACAACTGATCGGATCGGGTCTCAGAAGTGAGACCCAGTGCGATCAATCCCTCAGCCCCTGTACTACTACCCCCCCCCCCCCCCAACATGGAACAGACTCTGTTCCATGCTGGGGTAGCAGGATTTACTCCGTTTTGAGTAATTCCCCACTCGGAGGGTTTTTTCTCTTTTTGTCGGGAACACGTCCCTTTTGTTGGGAAAATGCCCCTTTTGTATTTTTTTTTTCACTCTGAATGATTTTGATTTTGTCGGGTTGTGCGCCAGATTCTGGCGCAAATTCTGGCGCAGACAGAATTCTGGCGCAAAACCCGACAAAAAGTGTCGGGATCCTGTTAGTAAATGAAGGCCAATATGTGTGATATTGTCTGCTGAGCCACTATATGTAAGCCTACCATGTGCATGTGTGACACTGTCTGTTAAGCCACTGTATCTAAGCCTATCATGTGGGATACTGTCTTCTAAGTTACCGTATCTAAGCCTATCATGGGTTATACCATCTGCTGAGACACTGTATTTAAACCTATCATGTGTGATACTGTCTGCAAAGCCACTGTATCTAAACCTATCATGGATGATACTATATGCTGAGCCACTGTATCCAAGCCAAGCATGAGTGATACTGTCTGTTAAGTCACTGTATCTAAGCCTATCATGTGTGATCAGGGTCGGTGCAAAGATTTTTGCCGACACAAGTGAAGCTACATTTTGGTGCCCCCACCCCCTTGACAACAGCACCCGCTATACAGTGCCCCCATATAGTGCCTGTGCCCCATATAGTGCTCAATATATACAGTGCCCCTAGCCCCCCTATAGTACCCAATATATTCAGTGCCCTCATATATACAGTGCCCCTGCTAGCTGCCCCCATATATACAGTGCCCCCATATAGTGCTGAATATATACACAGTGCACCCATATATACAGCTCCCCCATATACTGCTAATTATATACACAGTTCCCCCATTTATCTTGTGAAACTCACTCTCTTCTCTGGCCTCTCTAGTCTACTATGCTGCTACTGACTTCACTTCAGCTCAGACCAGCAGCAGATCCTCCGCTCCGCTCCCACCATTCTCTGCTTCTGTGTGATAGCACAGTAACCCAAAGCCTTAGGATGCAGTGGCGTTGCTAGTGTTGGTGTCACCCCATAGAACCCTCCCCATGGTAATCTTATAGCCTGTTTTGAAGGACGCCAGAGGTGAAGCGCATTGCAGAACATTTTTTGCAGTATAATATTCAAATATACCAATTGCCACCTAATGGGACAGTGCTAAAGATGTTTTTACCATGTAAAACTACAGCTCCCAGTATGACCTTAGCAGTGGTATGGGTATGCTGGGAGTTGTTGTTTCACCCATTATTACTGTAGAAATATCAAGTGACTACAACTCTGATGGGACATAGTGAGGAGAATACACAATGATATCAGTGACTACAGGTGACGTCTTCTCTATAGTGAGGAGAATACACAATGATATCAGTGACTACAGGTGATGTCTTCTCTATAGTGAGGAGAATACACAATGATATCAGTGACTACAGGTGACGTCTTCTCTAAAGTGAGGAGAATACACAATGATATCAGTGACTACAGGTGACGTCTTCTCTATAGTGAGGAGAATACACAATGATAACAGTGATTACAGGTGACGTCTTCTCTATAGAGAGGAGAATACACAATATCAGTGATTACAGGTGACATCTTCTCTATAGTGAGGAGAATACACAATGATATCAGTGATTACAGGTGATGTCTTCTCTATAGTGAGGAGAATACACAATGATATCAGTAGCTACAGGTGACGTCTTCTCTATAGTGAGGAGTATACACAATGATATTAGTGATTACAGGTGACATCCTCTCTATAGTGAGAAGAATACACAATGATATCAGTAACTACAGGGGACGTCTTCTCCATAGTGAGGAGAATACACAATATCAGTAACTATAGGTGACGTCTTCTCTATAGTAAGGAAAATGCACAATGATATCAGTGACTACAAGTGACGTCTTCTCTATAGTGAGGAGAATACACAATGATATCAGTGATTACAGGTGACGTCTTCTCTATAGTGAGAAGAATACACAATATCAGTAGCTACAGGTGACGTCTTCTCTATAGTGAGGAGAATACACAATGATATCAGTGACTACAGGTGACATCTTCTCTATAGTGAGGAGAATACGCAATGATAACAGTGATTACAGGTGACGTCTTCTCTATAGTGAGGAGAATACCCAATGATATCAGTGACTACAGGTGATGTTTTCTCTATAGTGAGGAGAATACCCAATGATATCAGTGACTACAGGTGATGTTTTCTCTATAGTGAGGATAATACACAATATCAGTGATTACAGGTGACGTCTTCTCTATAGTGAGGAGAATACACAATGATATCAGTGACTACAGGTGACGTCTTCTCTATAGTGAGGAGAATACACAATGATATCAGTGACTGCAGGTGACGTCTTCTCTATAGTGAGGAGAATACACAATTATATCAGTGATTACAGGTGCCGTCTTTATAGTTTTTACTTATCTAATTCCGATAGGTGCAGCTAAGTCTTCTCTCTGCAGACCTTGACGCCCAGAGGACATTGGTTCCTCACTATGTCAGCGGAGTCTGATCCTCTATATGAAAATGATAATTAATATAAAGCTGCCAGGCGCTGTATCCTCTGAATATAATACTATCCTGTATGCGGTTTCCTGACCGGACCAAAATCTGTGGTATACTACGGTTTTAGGTCCGGTCACAAAACCGGATACGGGTGAAAAAGGAGCAAACCGGAGTCACCTTTATTTCTTTTTTTATTACACTTTTAGTTTAGCTCACTAGTCTGAATTCTTCTCAAAAGGAGGGGGCGTGGCCTCACTGTGCAGGTCTCCGCCCCCTCCTCAGTATGCTGTCTGCTCACATCTCCCCTAGCATTAGCAAAACTACAACTCCCAGCTTGTCCTCACTGACAGTAGCGGGCACAAGTTGACAGTGGGAGGATTTTTCCTCCAGCTCTGAGCCCTGCACTCACAGCTGTCAATCAAGGAAGTGTGTCCATGACATAGGTGATGACTCATGGACACAGCAGGACTAGTATGTGTCCAAGCAGGCAGGGGGGGGGGGCAGTTGTTTGACTGGATTTTTCTGTATGAAATACTGAAAATTTTCTAATGAAAGCAATTGCAAAACCTATTGGTTATACATGCTTTACAACATATCAGAAGCTTTTGTATCTGACAGTGCCCATTTAATGATGGCGTCCTCAGTGATATGATGTCGCAGCTTTCCCCACTAGGTGGCATTGCAGTTTTGCTCTTTTCAGACCCCAGGTTGTGATTCACTTGTTTAATAACACATGAGAGCGCAGAGCAGGGAATATGGCGCGACCGCTGTGCGGGTAACAGTTCTTGGAACTGAGCATCTTATTGAGAGGCCGCTCTTCAGTCATTTATTTGTTATTTTCTTCTTCTTAATAGAAAGCGATGCTGAGCGGGAGGATGGAGCCCCTGATGCTGCCGCCTTAATGCATCCCATTAGATAGAGTCAGAGAGGCTCTCTCTCCGCAGGATAGGAAGATGAGCGTCAATTTGTGGTTAATATGCGCAAATCAACATCGTCGCTCATATCTCGTCCCCGCTTATATCCCGTCCCTGCTCGTTTCCCAGCCCCACTTTGCACCATTCATTATACTTTCCTGTGGTCAATGAGTGTAAACTCTACCCGGGGTCACCATAGGCGTCATAGGAACAGTTGTAGGGAAGTAATATGTCCCCTATTTGTAATGTGTGTAGAATTATTCTTTTGAAAAATTTTTTTTTATAGAACTCTATAAGTGCAAAAGTTTAAAAAATAAATAAATCAATAAAAAACGTAAAAAAAATTCCATAGTGACATAAATTGTCACTTATAAATAATGTAAAAAAAAAAACACACAAAAAACCCCCCTCAAAATCCAAACCTGATCCTGTTAGTTAAAGGGGTACTCTCCTGGATTTTTTTTTCTTTTTTTTTTTTTCTTTTTCTTTTTTTAAACTGATGTCAGAAAGTTAAACAGATTTGTAAATGACTTCTATTTAAAAAAAATCTTAAACCTTCCAGTACTTATCAGAGGCTGTATACTACAGAGGAAGTTCTTTTGTTTTTAAATTTCCTTTCTGCCTGACCACAGTGCTCTCTGCTGACACCCCTGTCCATTTTAGGAACTGTCCAGAGCAGGATAGGTTTGCTATGTGGATTTGCTCCTACTCTGGACAGTTCCTGACATGGACTGAGGTGTCAGCAGAGAGCACTGTGGTCCGGCAGAAAGGAAATTCGAAAAGAAGAGAGCTTCTTCTGTAGTATGCAGCAGCTTATAAGTACTGGAAGGATTAAGATTTCTAAATAGAAGTAATTTACAAATCTGTTTAACTTTCTGGCACCAGTGGATTTAAAAAAAAAATGTTTTCCAGTGGAGTACCCCTTTAAAGAGGGTCATTGTCTATGTCTTCCGGGGCTTTGGTGTTGCATCCAGAGCTGTTGCCATAAGAGGGCAGCACTGAGTATGCTAACATGAATTCTGGATTGGTACCCAGTTTTTCAATTAACTTATTGCAGTGTTCTTCAAACAGTGCCTCCAGCTGTTGCAAAACTACAACTCCCACCATGCCCAGACAGCCGTTGGCTGTCCGGGCATGCTGGGAGTTGTAGTTTTGCAACAGCTGGAGGCACCCTGTTTGAGGAACACTGTCTTTTTGCATCCCTATGGGAAATACATTGATGCTGGGATAGCACACAACTTTTTGGGGGAGTGTTTTTTCCTGGGTTTTGGTCCAAAACACTCCCTGTTTGACAAAAAGGTCAAGTGTAGTCCTAGCCTTAGAGTATAGCTGCAGTGTAAAGCTTATTTCCATCTTTGAACATGTTAAGGGACCATGCACACTACGGATTTTTGGTGACGTCTTCTCTGAATGACTCACAGGTGGCGTCTTATCTAAGTGATTCACAGGTGACATCTTTTCTAAGTGACTCACAGGTGGCGTCTTCTCTAAGTGACTCACAGGAGACGTCTTCTCCAAGTGACTCACACGTGAAATCTTCTCTTAGTGACTCACAGGTGACTTTTTCTCTAAGTGACTCACAGGTGATGTCTTCTCTAAGTGACTCACAGGTGATGTCTTTTGTAAGTCACTCACAGGTGATGTCTTCTCTAAGTGACTCACAGGTGGCGTCTTCTCTAAGTGACTCACAGGTGGCGTCTTCTCTAAGTGACTCACAGGTGGCGTCTTCTCTAAGTGACTCACAGGTGGCATCTTCTCTAAGTGACTCACAGGTGGCGTCTTCTCTAAGTGACTCACAGGTGGCGTCTTCTCTAAGTGACTCACAGGAGACGTCTTCTCTAAGTGACTCACAGGTGACGTCTTCTCTAAGAGACTCACAGGTGGCGTCTTCTCTAAGTGACTCACAGGAGACGTCTTCTCTAAGTGACTCACAGGTGACGTCTTCTCTAAGTGACTCACAGGGGGTGTCTTCTCTAAGTGACTCACAGGGGGTGTCTTCTCTAAGTGACTCCCAGGTGACTTCTTCTCTAAGTGACTCACAGGTGACGTCTTCTCTAAGTGACTCACAGGGGCATCTGCTTTGTTTGGAATTGTTAGCTTTTTCTTTTCTTCTCCATCTGGCCCAGAGCACCTTGAAATCTTCTCCTGGTCATGACTCTTCTTTGCAGAATCTACCAGGCAAAATGTTTTTGCTTTAGCACAATCTTCACCTCTATGCAAACTCCCTATGTATATTGCATCACACAGCAATAATTCAGCTTCTGTGTCCCCCTATAGTATAAGGTCCCTCTGTGCTACCGTATAGTATAAAACCCCTCTGTGCCCCCATATTGTATACGGCCCCTCTGTGCCCCATATAGTATAAGGCCCCTCTGGGCTCCCATTTAGTATTAAGCCTCCTCTGTGCCCCATATAGTATGAGGCACCGCTGTGCCCCCATATAGTATAAGGTCCCTCTATGCTCCGTATAGTATAAAATCCCTCTGTGCCCCCTATTTTCTATGGGGCCCCCTTTCTTCTATGTACTCCCCTGTCTGTCAGTGCTGCTACAGAACTAGTTTAAAGGGGTACTCTGCCACTAGACATCTGATCCCCTATCCAAAGGATAGGGTATAAGATGTTTGATCGCGGGGTCCCCATCTTTGCTGCGGCACCCCAACATCCGGTGCACGGAGCGAACTTTGCTCGGTGCCGGATGACTGGCGATGCAGGGTGGAGGCTCTGATGCTGCACCCGACACTCTATACGAATCCTTTGGATAGGGGATTGTTAGGATTCGGCAGGCTGGAGGTGGATCCTCTGTGTCAGCGAGGGATTGGCGTGGACCGTACCGGTGGACCGGTTCTAAGTTGCTACTGGTATTTACCAGAGCCCGCCGCAAAGTGGGATGGTCTTGCTGCGGCGGTAGCAACCAGGTCGTGTCCACCGTTAACGGCTCAACCTCACTGACTGCTGAGAGTGGCGTGGGACAGAAGGACTAGACAGAGGAGAGGTCAGACATAGCAGAAGGTCAGGGCAGGCGGCAAGGTTCGTAGTCAGGGGTAACGGCAGAAGGTCTGGTAACACTGGTAAGGCAATCACAGAAACGCTTTCACTAGGGACAAGGCAGAACAAGATCCGGCAATGCAGGGAAGGGGAGTGAGGTAATATAGGCCTGGAGCAGGTGAGCTAATTACACTGATTGGGCCAGGCACCAATTAGCAGTGCACTGGCCCTTTAAATCTTAGAGAGCTGGTGCGCGTGCGCCCTAGAGAGCAGAGCCGCGCGCGCCAGGATGTGACAGCCGGGGACCGGGACAGGTAAGTAGCTTGGGATGCGATCCGTGAGCGGGCGCGTCCCGCTATGCGGATCGCATCCCCGCCGGCAGTGTCAGTGCAGCGCTCCCGGTCAGCGGGTCTGACCGGGGCGCTGCAGAGAGGAGAACGCCGCGAGGGATTAGATGTCTAGGGGCGGAGTACCCCTTTAAGACAAGACAAGTACACGGTAAGTAAAGCAAACAAAATAGCTGCAAATTACATGTAACCTTTTACAATGATCTGAAGGGCCCTCGAACCAATAGGCCTATCCTACGGATAATATTGTGCCGTGTTACTCATGGAATTTTTAATAGGTCTTTTGTGCTGGCTTTTATCTGGAGTGCAGGTCCGTACAATGGAGCACATGAGATGGCGTCACCCCTATTCAGTGTGGTACGAGCCGAGGGCGCCCCCTTCACCGGAGCAGGGGCTGAAGTAGGGGACATCTATTTGTGGGGGATTGTGTTAGACAAAGCCTTGATCCCTGCTCTATAGCGCTGAGACACTCCACTTATACAAAGGGCTCGGTTGTGAAGAATTAGAGCGTGTGGTCTATTGTACTAAAGAATTCTGGCAAATTTCGAGACTTATAATGTTTTTTTAAAATGTTTAAAATTAAAAAATAAAACTAAGAGTGGTGCAGAAAATATATTCAATGGGACTCTATGGAGCCTTAGAACAAAATGGAAATGAGTCACTGACCCTGGTGGGCAGAGGCGGCTCTAGACTTTTTGAGGCCTTAGGCAAAAATAAATCTGAGGCCCCCCCAAGCGCGCTAAAAAAAAAAAAAAGTAAGCAGGCTATATTAAAATGAACTATGCATATTTTAAGGCAAACTTTAATATATATCATAACCCCGCTATTCACAGCTCTTGAAATCTTATTTTTCTAATTCAATTATTCTACAAAATATATATACACAAACATTGGGTATAGATAAAAAAAAATAAAATGTGTCTGACTACTCAGTTATTCTTGTTGGTGTCTCCTAAAACTGAAATAAAGTTGTCAACAGGGTATTCAAAGAACACTATAGAATCAGGAACACAAATGTGTATTCCTGACCCTATAGTGGCACCCCACATCCCCTTTAAATTTAGAAAAAAGGTACCTTAATTCTAGAGTTGCACAAGTCCGCCAGCGCTGGATGCACCAAATTGGCCGACGTAATCTAAATTGATGATCTCAGTCAATCACAGGAAAGCATTGGATTGGCTTCAAACATTCAATTCTGATGTCAGTCAAGGAGACAACTTTTTATTGCTCTCCTTCCCTTTTCTTTGCTCTCCTTTCCCTTTCTCGGCCGCACAAAGATATCAGTGACTACATCACTGATGGGACAGTCAGGAGAATACACAACAATATAAGTCACTAACAGTCAGGAGAATACACAACAATATAAGTCACTAACAGGCAGGGCCGGACAGACAAAACACAGGCCCAGGCATTTAAAATAAGCAGCCCATTTTTCTAGTGGGGGTCCAACTGCTGGGACCCTCACCAATCACCTTGATTCCAGTTGCTCTCCAGCTGTTATAAAGCTATAACTCCCATCGTGTCTGGAGAACCTCGGGCATTATGGGAGTTGTAGCTTAGCAACAGCTGGAGAGCCACAGATTAGGGTACAGCATCACCCATCATCACTGCGGAACTGACAAGTGACTCCAGCTGATGGGACAGTCAGGAGAAAATTCAATGATATTAGTGACCTGAGTGACGTCTTCTCTGTTGTCTTTTCTTCTTCATCTGGTCCAGACGTCAGGACGTCTTCCAGCTCCATCTTCTCTGCAGAGTCTGACATCCGGACATCATGGGTTCTCACTTTGTCAGTAGATCCTCATCCTCTGTATGAAGAAAATAATCATTATTATTCTGCTAAATTCTGTACCCCCTGAATATAATACTGCCACCCACTGTATCCCCTGAACATAAAATTACCATCCACTGTACCTCCTGCATATAACACTGCCATCCACTGTACCCCTGAATATAATACTGCCAGCCACTGCACCCCCTGAATATAATACTGCCACCCACTGTACCCCTGAATACAATACTGCCTCCTACTATACCCCCTGTATATAATACTGCCACACACTGTACTCTCTGAATATAATACTGCCACCTACTGTCCCCCTAAATATAATACTGCCACCCACTATACCCCTGAATACAATACTGCCTCCTACTATACCCCCTGAATATAATACTGCCACACACTGTGCTCTCTGAATATAATACTGCCACACACTGTGCTCTCTGAATACTGCCACATACTGTACCCTTTGAATACAATCCTGCCACACACTGTACTCTCTGAATATAATAGTGCCTCACTGTGCCCATGAATGTAATACTGCCACCCACTGTACCCCTGAATATAAACCCACAAAAATAACCATGCTATATACACTGTACCCTCTGAATATAACTCACATATGCCACACACTACCTTCCAAATATAATAATCCCTTCATAATAATAATACCAATACTGTTACACACAGTTTCTTCTCAGTTTATCTGAATCACACCTGTCCTCCTCCAGACCCCTCTGTCCTCCTCCAGACCCCTCTGTCCTCCTTCTGGCTCCTCTGTTCCAACCCCCCTTCCCCCCCTCCCCCCGGACCCATAAGTCCTCCTACATGCTCCTCTTCCCCCTCCCTAGACCACTAAGTCCTCTCCAGGCTCCTCTGCCCCCTCCCCAGACCTCCCCCCCCCGAATTCCACTCTAGGCTCCCCTGCCAAACTCTCCAGACCCCAAAGTCCGACCCATACCCAATCACCTCCTGGCCCCCCACATTGATGAACAGTATATGCATTTATGTATGATGTGTATGAGTCTGGTGTATGTATGATATTTGTGTGTATGATGTATGTATGATAAATTTACATATCTTACACCCATCTATCATACATATACACACACATCATTCATACATCATACATACATTATATACACACATCATACATACACACGCCACCTCTGCCCCCCCACACACATGCATAATACATACATACATACATACATACATATACATCCTACATAAACACATCATATATACACCCACCACCTCCAGATCCCCCCGCATAATACATCTCCACACATCATACATACATCCTTCTAGCTTACACACATCATATATCCATGTTGCTTACACACATCTATCAGTCATACATACAAACACATCATTCATACATCATACATACAGTACATACACACATCATACATACACACGCTGCCTCTGCCCCCCACATGCATAATACAAACAAACATACCCATCATACATACACATCATACATAAAAACATCATACATACACCCGCAACCTCCAGATCCCCCCGCATAATACATCGCCACACATCATACATACATCCTTCTAGCTTACACACATCTCCACACATCATAGATACGTGCATGCATGTTGCTTACACACATCTATCATTCATGCACACACATCATACATGAACATGATTCATATATCATACATACATACACACACATCATACATACATACATACACACACCGCATCCGCCACACATGCATAATACATGCATACACACATCATACATATACATACATCATACATACACCCGCCACCTCCAGATTCCCCCTGCATAATATATCTCCAAACATCATACATTGTGTTGATTACACACATAATACATACAGTATATACACATCATACATACACCATACATACAGTACATAAACCCATATCATACATACGCCATACATAAACACACATCATACATACAGTACATAAACACACCATACATACACACATCATCCATACACATACATGCAGTACATACACAGATATCATACATACACATATATGCAGTACATACACAGACATCATACATACACCATACATACAGTACATACACAGACATCATATATACACCATACATACAGTACATACGCACATCATACATACACCATACATACAGTACATACGCACATCATACATACACCATACATACAGTACATACACAGACATCATACATACACCATACATACAGTACATACACAGACATCATACATACAGTACATACACAGACATCATACATACACCATACATACAGTACATACACAGACATCATACATACACCATACATACAGTACATACACAGACATCATACATACACCATACATACAGTACATACACAGACATCATACATACACATACATACAGTACATACACAGACATAATACATACACATACATACAGTACATACACAGACATCATACATACAGTACATACACACATCATACATACACCATGCATATAGTACATACACAGACATTATACATACAGTACATACACAGACTAACGCCGGGGGAGGGGGGGTTTACACTAGCGCCGGGGGGGTTGAAACTAGCGCCGGGGGGAGGGGGGGGTGTTGAGACTAGCTCCAGGCCTGCGACAATCCTCCCCTGCATGCCCGGGCAAGACACGCGGCCATAGTATACTATAGTGGCAGGGGGGCCCGCAGGTCTCTGATTACACAACTTAGGCAGCCGCGAGGCCCCTTTTAGCGCGAGGCCTTAGGCGGCCGCCTACATCGCCTAATTAGAGAGCCGCCTCTGCTGGTGGACACCGAAACTCAGCATCTGCTGTACCTCGAACTAAAGTTGGCCATAAGGTAGAGCAGTGGTCTCCAAACTGCAGCCCTCCAGATGTTGCAAAACTATAACTCCCAGCATGCTCTGACATACCACCATACACATTTCCGTAGTGTCCCCCAACTTGTGACTCTCTAACCATTGCAAAACAATAATTTACAGCACGACCTGATAGTCAAGTCATTCAAAGCACTGTCTAAATGTCCTTTTTTTTCCTTTTTGCTTAAAGGGGTATTCCTGGATTTTTTAAATTTGACTATGCTACAGGAGCTGTAAAGTTAGTGTAGTGTTTGATGGCTGGTCTCACAATTCTTCTGTGATTTTTGCCCCAATTTTTATTTTTAACAGCATAGTCAGCACAGTCATCTCAGGTTTTGCAGCATGGCCCGAGACATTACATCACTAGTCAGTTGTTCAGAGGGAGCCTGTCTGTGCTTCAATGGGTGGAGCGACCGCTGGGTGGGAGGGAGATCATTCTGCAGGGAGTTGTAGTTTTGCAGATGGAGGCACCCTGGTTAGAAAACACTGGTCTATTGCATGGAAGGGAGCACAGCTGTGCTTTAATAAGTGGGATGGCTGATGTATGGGAGGGAGAAAGTGACTTCACACTTGCAAAAAAAGAAATTGTGGGGCTTGTAGTAGGAGGGAGGAAACTCAAACAGGAAATAGCCAGTTCACAAAAAGATAGCCTCAGCGTCTATCTTACAACATAGGCATTTAGCCCCAAGACAAGCGCAGATCCTTCCTAAGCATGTCCATTACTGTCTGTCAGGTACATACTATCACATACAATCACCTTATGGGGGATAACCCTTTAACTTCCAGTCAAGCTAAGAAAAAAGTGTGATAGAGGGGTGGAGATTAAGTTGTTATGTAATGGCCGCCTTTTTCAGACTGCTGATTGGCTTATACCACCATTATGTCTCTAAGACTTCTAATCACTACTTGAGTAATATGTCAGTTATGGAATGCTTTGGCGTTGCACCAACTCTTTACGACTTCTCTCTGCACCCACTTCCTTTACTCATCCCAAAATTGGTTCCACTTCTTCTTCTCTGCTGACATATGAGCACAGGATTGGTCAGTTTCTCGAGACAAGCCGAGAGGGTCCAGGCATCCCATCCCTGTCCTGGTGGTTATATATAACAAAAAAAGAGTGGTACGTGCCCCTGGTGAAGTATGTCAAAGCAGTTGGCAATAGGTAGGTGAAAAGCCACTTACCAAATGGTGTTGTGCTCAGAGCACAACACCTAAGGAGACATCTAGATAACAATTTGGAGCCTGCAGCCTCAGCTCGTCCGGGTTTAGCTTCACTAGTCCGGTGGAAGGAAAATTAAAATGGAAAAATATGAGCTCCTCTGGGCGCTGGTTCTCCGATATAAGCAGTAGGACACGTTTCCAAGTCCGAAAGATATTTTATTGCAATAAAATCAACGTTTCTGGTCCAGAAAGGACCCTTCCTCAGGTAAGGTGCTTACAGGTAAAAAGGCAGGTGAGACACTGAAGGTCAAATAAATTTTGGGATTCACAAAAATTTCTTAAATACATAAAATCTTTAAAATATGTAGTTTTATATTAAAACCAAGAAAAGATATTAGAATAAATGTTAAATGTTGTCAACTTTATAATAAAATCACATTATGTATGTCTGAAAACCTTAGCATAGGTTTAGAAGGTGTGTTGTACATTGTCAGATTGCCCACGGAGTTTCCGTTCACTACGCCGATGATTGCGTGAGTCCTAGTGTGTTAGGGCCGCGATCGGCGTGAGAACTGTGAATAAAATTATTCGGAAGTAGTGGAGGAGATCGCAGTCGTGATCTCATAATGTTCCATAGAGGGATCGAGCGATCGGGAGCTCGATCCCTCGATGGAACATTATGACATAGACCATACATCTGGTTTACGCTGAATCACTGAATCTTTATGCATTTTAGATACTATTATTTAAATACTCCAATGAACCACATGTTGTTTTGCTTTATGCATGCATTGAGGAATATACTGCCTTCCATTTATAGTGTCATGCATATTGAATATATGATTCTGTTTTCTGTTTTCCTTAAATTCATTACATGACATACTTTTTGTTTTCTATACCTCATGTGTTATATAAAAATTGAAAAAATTCCTTAAAATAAACAATTATAAAATATATATATATATATATATATATATATATATATATAGTTCCAATGTAAGCAGTAGTGTTGAGCGGCATAGGCCATATTCGAATTCGCGAATATTCGCGAATATATGGACGAATATTCGTCATATATTCGCGAATATTCGCATATTCGTTATATCGTTTTATTTTCGCATATGCGAAAATTAGCATATGTGAAAATTAGCATATACAAAATTAGCATACACGAAAATTCGCATATGCGAATTTACGCACGCCAGTCTCGCACAGTAGTATTACAGCCTTCTTTACACCACACAAGCTGGAAGCAGAGAGGGATGATCACTGTGATGTGTACTGTGAAGAAAAAAAAAAAAATACGAATATTCGTAATTACGAATATATAGCGCTATATTCGCGAAATTCGCGAATTCGCGAATATACGATATTCGCGAATAATATTCGAATTGCGAATATTCGCGAGCAACACTAGTAAGCAGCACATCAAGAAAAATGAAAAACCAAAAATGGGGTGCACGCATGCTGGAGCCTCGGTCCTCTGGTTCCTTAATTCATATAGTAGTAATATGCAGCACACCGGAGTAAACTTAAAGTGCTTTATTCCATGCTGTACATAAGCGACGTTTCGCCAGCCTCACCCCAGCTTTCTCAAGTGATAATGAGCGATACAATCGGGCATTTATGCACCACCCATTTGAAACAAGTGACATCACAAGTGCATTTGCATATGTAAACAAACATCTTAAGACATGATTAAATACAAGATCAGATCATCCTGTCATATTCAAAACCATCACATTTATGTACTCCAATCCATAGCTAGTGATATAATGTGTTATAACATACAGTGTTCACCTTAGTGTATGATATCAAGTGTAGATTGCCTCCGGGGTTCAGTCACGGTGTCTCTCCGCCTCCGGCCGCGATCCGCGTGGAACATCAAAGTTAGCGCAGTCTGCACTGTCATCAGGAAACAACATCTGGTCCGCCACTTCTTGTTGCCTGGAGGATCGCAATACAAACAAGGCATAGCATCAGCGATATACGCGCTGTCATCGGGAAACCACACCCGGTCTGTCACTTCCGGTTGCGGGGAGGATCTCCATCCGATCAAAGCATAGCGTCACGTTGCTTAGTCACAAAGCATAGCAATAGAGAAGGCGTCCATAGAAACAGTGTCTAGTAGAAGCGTCCTTTGTAGACATCTTGTAGCTGGTGCAAAAAGGAATATCAATCCTTTGCAAATGTCCGTAATAGAAAACAAACTTAAGTATAAGGACGTCAATGTAGAATATATCATATACATTAATGGGGGATGTATCTGGGATCACAAACAGATGCATTCACTCGGGATGTGAGCACAGCAATCCTCCTGCCAATGAGGGCGTTAGTGAAAACTGAAGGTAAAACCGGTCAAACCGGAATGCCTCCAGTGTGGGAAGATGACAGACCCGTACAGAAACTGTTTCGGGACCTGAAACACTAACCACATGTTCACCCCCCTCTTAATGCTGGTGGAAGCGCTCAAATCTCCCACACACATAGAGTCACATAAACAGACCCACAGTCTCATCACCCCATATAATGTAGCAAATTGTAAAGGTGATCTTATCCCGAAAGTGACGAGGATTTCGGTGTTGTGGTATCCAGGCTCGACACCGTGACTGTCCCCCGGGCAATAGGCAATCTAAATTAAAAACAAAAAATGCATAATTAGAATAATTTTAAAACTGTATCACAAATCACCCTACCAAGGGGGGACTCTATACCACAACAGGGGCTATATCAATCAACTTACTTCATCATTTTTGGAGATACAATAAATTCAATATTTAATCCATTAGGTTTGAGACAGTTTAATTCGAAGATCCATTTTAGTTTGCGTTTTTTTAACAACGTGATTTTATCACCTCCCCTATTCAGGGGCGGAATGTGGTCAACCACCATACATTTTAGGTCGGCCTCCTTGTGACCCATTTCCATGAGAAGATTGGAGACTGGCAAATCTCTCCTTCCTTTTCTTATGGAATGACGGTGTTGATTTAATCTAGTTTTTAAATCTCTCCTAGTTTCTTCCACATATATTAGGTCACATGGGCACCACAGAATATAAATAATGTGGTCGCTGTCACATGTGAGATAATATTTAATCGGATATGATTGGTGTGTTTTTGGATGGGTGAATGAACTGCCCTTTTGTATGTATCTGCAATTGACACAGTGTCTGCATGGAAAACAGCCTTTTGCCTGAACAGATAGATGTCACGATTCGGCTTCCAGGTAGTGGATCCTCTGTGCCAGAGAGGGATTGGCGTGGACCGTGCTAGTGGACCGGTTCTAAGCCACTACTGGTTTTCACCAGAGCCCGCCGCAAAGCGGGATGGTCTTGCTGCGGCGGTAGTGACCAGGTCGTATCCACTAGCAACGGCTCACCTCTCTGGCTGCTGAAGATGGGCGCGGTACAAGGGAGTAGGCAGAAGCAAGGTCAGACGTAGCAGAAGGTCGGGGGCAGGCGGCAAGGTTCGTAGTCAGGATGGGTAGCAGAAGTTCAGGTACACAGGCTTTGGACACACTAAACGCTTTCACTGGCACAAGGCAACAAGATCCGGCAAGGGAGTGCAAGGGAGGAGACTAGATAAAGGCAGGGAGCAGGTGGGAGCCAATTAAGCTAATTGGGCCAGGCACCAATCATTGGTGCACTGGCCCTTTAAGTCTCAGAGAGCTGGCGCGCGCGCGCCCTAGAGAGCGGAGCCGCGCGCGCCAGCACATGACAGCAGGGGACCGGGACGGGTAAGTGACCTGGGATGCGACTCGCGAGCGGGTGCGTCCCGCTGTGCGAATCGCATCCCCAACGGCCAAAACAGTGCAGCGCTCCCGGTCAGCGGGACTGACCGGGGCGCTGCAGGGAGAAAGACGCCGTGAGCGCTCCGGGGAGGAGCGGGGACCCGGAGCGCTAGGCGTAACAGTACCCCCCCCCTTAGGTCTCCCCTTTTCTTTGACCGGCAACTGCCTCCCCTGGGATGAGGACCCCGGGAAAGAATGGAGGGTTTCCTCAACGGCAGGCAGTACAGCAGGAGTGGGAATGGGGAGGGAGGGCAGAGGGCGAAGCCGGGCACGGGGCAGTGTGACACCAGGACGGGGGCCATGAGGAGGCACAGAGGTTTGCCTGACGGGACTGGGAGGGGGGGAGAGGCACTTCCTATGGCAGGCAGAGTCCCAGTTCTTTATCTCCCCGGTGGTCCAATCAAGGGTGGGGGAATGAAGCCGGAGCCATGGCAGACCGAGGAGGACCTCAGAGGTACAACTGGGGAGAATGAAGAACTGAATCCTTTCGTGGTGGGGTCCGATAGACATCAGGAGGGGTTCTGTGCGGTAACGCACGGTGCAGTCCAATCTGGCTCCGTTGACCGCGGAAATGTAGAGCGGTTTGGCGAGACGGGTCACCGGGATGCAGAATTTATTGACAAAGGACTCCAAAATAAAATTCCCGGAGGCACCAGAGTCCAAGCAGGCCAAGGCTGAGAGGGAGGAGTTGGCTGTAGGAGAAATCCGCACGGGCACCGTGAGACGTGGAGAAGAAGATTTAGAACCAAGAGATGCCACACCCACGTGAGCTGGGTGCGTGCGTGCGTTTCCCAGGCGTGGAGGACGGATAGGGCAATCCACCAAGAAATGCTCGGTACTGGCACAGTACAGACAGAGATTTTCTTCTCTACGGCGATTCCTCTCTTCCTGGGTCAGGCGAGACCGATCCACTTGCATGGCCTCCTCGGCGGGAGGCCCAGGCATAGACTGCAAAGGATGCTGTGGGAGAGGTGCCCAGAGATCTAAGTCTTTTTCCTGGCGGAGCTCTTGGTGTCGCTCAGAAAAACGCATGTCAATGCGGGTAGCCAAATGGATGAGTTCTTGGAGGTTGGCAGGAATCTCTCGTGCGGCCAGCACATCCTTGATGCGACTGGATAGGCCTTTTTTAAAGGTCGCGCAGAGAGCCTCATTATTCCAGGATAGTTCAGATGCAAAAGTACGGAATTGTATGGCGTACTCGCCAACGGAAGAATTACCCTGGACCAGGTTCAGCAGGGCAGTCTCAGCAGAAGAGGCTCGGGCAGGTTCCTCAAAGACACTTCGGACTTCAGCAAAAAAGGACTGGACTGTGGCTGTGGCAGGATCATTGCGGTCCCAGAGCGGTGTGGCCCAAGACAAGGCCTTTCCTGAAAGAAGGCTTACTACGAACGCCACCTTAGACCGTTCTGTAGGAAACAAGTCTGACAACATCTCCATATGCAGGGAACACTGAGACAAAAATCCACGGCAGAGTCTGGAGTCCCCATCAAATTTGTCCGGCAGGGACAAGCGGAGGTTAGGAGCGGCCACTCGCTGCGGAGGAGGTGCAGGAGCTGGCGGAGGAGATGGTTGCTGCTGTAGCAGGGGCAGAATTTGCTGTAACATGGCGGTCAACTGCGACAGCTGCTGTCCTTGTTGGGCAATCTGCTGCGATTGCTGAGCGACCACCGTGGGAAGATCAGCGAGACTTGGCAGCGGCACCTCAGCGGGATCCATGGCCGGATCTACTGTCACGATTCGGCTTCCAGGTAGTGGATCCTCTGTGCCAGAGAGGGATTGGCGTGGACCGTGCTAGTGGACCGGTTCTAAGCCACTACTGGTTTTCACCAGAGCCCGCCGCAAAGCGGGATGGTCTTGCTGCGGCGGTAGTGACCAGGTCGTATCCACTAGCAACGGCTCACCTCTCTGGCTGCTGAAGATGGGCGCGGTACAAGGGAGTAGGCAGAAGCAAGGTCAGACGTAGCAGAAGGTCGGGGGCAGGCGGCAAGGTTCGTAGTCAGGATGGGTAGCAGAAGTTCAGGTACACAGGCTTTGGACACACTAAACGCTTTCACTGGCACAAGGCAACAAGATCCGGCAAGGGAGTGCAAGGGAGGAGACTAGATAAAGGCAGGGAGCAGGTGGGAGCCAATTAAGCTAATTGGGCCAGGCACCAATCATTGGTGCACTGGCCCTTTAAGTCTCAGAGAGCTGGCGCGCGCGCGCCCTAGAGAGCGGAGCCGCGCGCGCCAGCACATGACAGCAGGGGACCGGGACGGGTAAGTGACCTGGGATGCGACTCGCGAGCGGGTGCGTCCCGCTGTGCGAATCGCATCCCCAACGGCCAAAACAGTGCAGCGCTCCCGGTCAGCGGGACTGACCGGGGCGCTGCAGGGAGAAAGACGCCGTGAGCGCTCCGGGGAGGAGCGGGGACCCGGAGCGCTAGGCGTAACAATAGATATTTCTGGGTGGATGTACTATACCTAGATGTATCAGATGGAATGCAGTGATGTATGGATAACTATTTTTCACCAAGTGCCAATGTTTCCTCACAATTTAGGAAATAGCATTGGAACTTTCACTGTAAGTGGTGATGAATGGAATGCGCTGTGTATTCTGATTAGTCTTAGAAACAGAATTAGTAGACTGACTCCTTTTTGCTTTGCATTTCTGATGGTGTATAATCTCAGCCGGATACCCTCTGTGTAAAAATTGTCTAGCCATCTTGTCACATGCTCTCTCATATTTATCTGACGTGTCGACCCGCTCGGATAAATTGACTATACGGTAATGATTTGATCATAGACCTTGGATGTGATGAGTTATATCTCAATAATGTGTTGCAGTCTGTTGTTTTTTTGTATATATCTCTAGACAGTTTTTTGTTTGTTATTGTAACTTCGGTGTCTAAAAAATTTATTTTTTCATTGGAATATGTTGTAAATTGTAGATCTGTGTCCACACTATTGAGATATTGCTGAAGCTCCAAGAGTTCGGCCGCACCTCCGTTCCAGATGAGAAAAATATCATCAATATATCTCCACCACCCCAGGATATACCTGGAGTGGTGGGATATATATATACATGCTGTTCCTCAAAATCCGACATGACTATATTGGCATAGGTTGGTGCCATATTGCTACCCATAGCCGTCCCCCGACATTGAATATAGAATTTGTCATCAAATGTGAAATAATTGTTGTGGGGTACAAATGTGAGCAATTCTAGAAAAAAGTCCACTTTAATAGACTCCATATCCAAAGAGACCAAGCCTTTCCTTGCCACATGAATACCTCTGGAATGTTGTATTGAAGTATACAATGATACTATATCAAAAGAAGCTATCAAGGCATTGACTGGTAGTTGAATGTTTTGCAATTTTGGCTAGAAAGTCCGTGGTATCCTGCAGATAGGATCTGGCTTGTGTCGCTAGGGGTCTTAAAATTTTATCCAAGAAAATTGAGATATTGTTAGAAAGTGACCCCCTGCCGGAGACAATCGGTCTGCCTGGCGGATTGTCCAGGCATTTGTGTATCTTGGGCAGGAGGTACAATACCGGTGTGATGGGATGCTGTGGAATTAAGAAGTCGCACAGTTTCTTATCGATTACATGTTTATCCAGTGCTCGCTGTGCCTTACTCTCTATGGTGTCGATCATATCCCATTTAGGATCCCTAGGCAAGATGTTATATACCTGTGGGTCCCCCAACTGTCTACATGCTTCCTGTAGATACAGGCTCTTGTCCATGACCACAACCCCACCACCCTTGTCCGCCGGCTTGAAGATGAGATTGTGGTCATGGACAAGCGCCAGTTCATTATGTGATAAATTAGGGTGTTTAAGTTTAGACTGCAATGATTTAATATGCTCTATTTCCCTTTTAATACAATCTGTAAATTGACATTAGGCTGAAATTCACTGACAGAAGGTAAATCTAAATTTTTGAATTTAAAGGGTGCACCGTCCTGCTCACCGCCATCCGGTGTCCCCCCATGTTGGCGGAACGTCACCCCCCCGGGGACCCCGAATGGCGGTCAGAGAACCACACTCTGAGCTTTAATTTACGAATGAAAGAGGCTACATCAAGTTCAAGTTGAAACTAATCATTTTTAACATTTGGACAAAAACCTAGTCCCTTCGACAATGACATTTGAGAGTCTGAAAGTATATGAGAAGAGATATTTACCATTGTGCGTGTACTGGTGGCGTCTACTTCTTCTTCTGTTGTGAGGTCTTGGTTATACCAGTCTTTACATTCCTCTGGGCATGGGTTCTTCCGGAATCTGTAATGTTTTCTGCCCCCCTCTTCTTTGCCGTCCCCTTCGGACGGCGATGTCGCTAAAAAAGGGACCGCAGTCGCTTGTTTATATGAGGTTCCCGGTGGTTTAGATTTATGAATTTCTTGGACTTCCTCCAGATTATCTGGCATATTACCTCATTTCTGGCCTCTTCTAGATGCACTGGTTAAATGATCCCAAGTGTAGATTTTGCCGTGTTCATAATCTTGACTGTCCCTAAACCACTTGTGTCTCTTTGTTTCTTCAATTTGACTTCTCTGTTTGGCAAGGAATTCTTGTTGTTTATCAGATAACTTCTTCTACTCTTCCTCCGACATAGAGGATTTAAGGGTTCTCTCCAATTCATCCACCTTTTTCTGTATAACAGATAAATCCAGCTGGAGAAATTCAATATTTAGCTCTAGGTTGGATTCGCATGCCTCTCGGAATCCGCTGTGTACGGAAATATTCAGTCATGGTAGATAAATGAAGCATTATTTGGTATACTCCCCAAGATGCGTTCCGCATCTTGGGGAGTATACCAAATAATGCTTCATTTTTACATAATCCTTCAAACATTGATTTACGACGTATGTATGAGACAGAGACGAAGAAACTCCTAGCAGTTCAATTGCATTTATCTACCATGACTGAATATTTCCGTACACAGCGGATTCCGAGAGGAATAGGGACAAATATAGGGATAGAGGCATGGACTGTAATAATGATAAAGTGAAGAATAGGACTGAATCAGGGACAGAGACAAGGACAATAATATGGATAGTGTAAGGAATAGGGACAGAGTTAAGGACAGGGAAACTGCTAAGGATAAAATGAATAGACCCTGAAGAAGGAGGCAGCTCCGCAACGCGTTGGGCTTGATGCCGGTTTTAATTGTATTTTAGTGTTGTAGTTTTAAACTTATGTGTGCACTAAATAGAAGAAATCTATCAATTCCCACGAGTGGATTCCAATAGCTGTCTGTACTTACCTGCATTGTCTGTACTTACCTGCATTGTCTGTATTTGTCAGGAATTTGGCTACTCACTAAGGCTGGGTTCACACTATGTTTTCTCCCATACGGGAGCGCATACGGCAGGGGGGAGCTAAAACCTCGCGCTCCCGTATGTCACCGTATGCGCTCCCGTATGTCATTCATTTCAATGAGCCGGCCGGAGTGAAACGTTCGGTCCGGTCGGCTAATTTTTGCGCCGTATGCGCTTTTACAACCGGACCTAAAACCGTGGTTGACCACAGTTTTAGGTCCGGTTGTAAAAGCGCATACGGTGCAAAAATGAGCCGACCGGACCGAACATTTCACTCCGGCCGGCTCATTGAAATGAATGACATACGGGAGCGCATACGGTGACATACGGGAGCGCGAGGTTTTAGCTCCCCCCTGCCGTATGCGCTCCCGTATGGGGGAAAACGTAGTGTGAACCCAGCCTAATTGTAAGTTTGATTACATTCATTGGATTGCCAAGTTTTGTCATATACCACAGAAGAACTTAGTGGGCCGCTCCCAGGGTGTTTTTTTCTCTTTATTTATTTCTCAAGGATAAAATGAAGAATGGGACAAAGACAATGAAAAGGAAAGAGTTGGGAAAGGGACAGAGATAGGGGAAGAGATAAAGAGATAAGACAGAGATAGGGAAAGAGACAGTGACAATGAAAATGACAATTCACGGGGAACAAGAACAATGAGGATAAAAGCAGGAACAGGACAGAGGCAAGGACTGTGATAATGATAGAATCATGGATAGGGACAGAGGGACAGAGATAGGGACAGTGATAAGAACAGAGTGAGGGAAATGGACTAAGGGGGACATAGATAGGGACAATGATAAGCACATGGATGGGGCAGAGTCATGGATTATGAAATAGGGAGAGAGGCAAGGAGAGTGATAAGGATAAAATCAGGGATAGGCAAAGATCTAGGAACATGAGCATATATAGTGATAGAGTCAGAGTTAGTGATAAAGAGTGATAAAGTCAGGGATAGAGTCAGGGATAGCCACAGAGATAGAGACAATATTAACAGTATGAGGACAATACTTATAATATATAGACAGAAACAGGAAAACAGACAGAGATAAAGAGAGGGATGGGGACGAAGTAGTATATATATGCATGGAGACAGGAGACAAACAATATAACAGAATAAGGAACAGGACAGGGATTGTATCATCCTCCGCTGAATCCCCCTCTATAAACACTGCTCCTATCTGGGAATAAGCAGTTGGCACCTCTCTGGTGATAATGTCCTGTACCCACACACTGTGAAGCGCCCTCCTCAGGTCAGGGCAGGTCTGTCTTGTCGCACATTGACGCATTTCACATAATCCTCATGATCTTCTTGAGCACCATGAAGCTGTAAATGACTTTTCCATGATCTGCAGTCCGATGGCGTCGTCTCCGCCGCGCGGGAGGGTGAACCAGTTTACACTGAATTTCAAGTGCAGCTTTTTTAATTTGCAGCTTAGAATGATCTTCGCTCCTCGCGTCTTATCAGCCGCTTCCACTTTCTGAATCTCAAACTCCAGACCGGACAATGATCAGATTCTGCAGCTCAGGACACAACAATTTCTACCGCCTAAATGACTTCTTCCCCAACATTTACATTAACCTCATGTCAGCACCACAAGGCAGCCGCAGTATTTTCAGAATGGCCGCATGCTCTGGGTACGACGCTTTTATTTCGAGAAAAAAAATGCCATGTGAATGTATGTTGGCCTTTTTTTCTGGGTGTTTTTCCCTATTTCCTTAATAAAAAATCATTGAGTCACATGATAATAGAATCACCAGTATGGCTGATAGGGGTCGTGTGATGATGAGAGTTGTTGTACTCATGTCGTCATGTATAGGTTATACTTCTGTCCAGTTCAAAGCTGTTTCCCCAATCCTGCTGGTTTCATCTGTGAATACTAAGCGTTAAAGGGGTACTCCGCCCCTAGACATCTTATCCCCTATCCGCCACTGGGGACCCCCACAATCTTGGCTGCGGCACCCCAGACATTTGGTGCACGGAGCGAACTTCACTCCATGCCAGATGACTGTCAATGTGGGGCGGAGGCTTGTGACATCACAGTCACGCCCAGCTCGTGATGTCATGGAAATGCCCCCTCAATGCAAGTCTATTGGAGGGGGCGTGACAGCTGTCACGACCCCTCCCATAGATTTGCATTGAGGGGGCTTGTCTGTGACGTCACGAGCCTCCGGTGCTGCGCTGAAGCTCTAAATGAGCGCCAGGTGCAGCACGGAGATCGCGGGGGTCCACGTGATCAAACATCTTATGGATAGGGGATAACGTGTCTAGGGGCGGAGTACCCCTTTAATTGTTTTATATGTTCTCCAGGCTCCCACAATGCATTACTTTCCAGTATTAGCAGAATCCTAAATGCAGCACTGCCTGTGATTGGAGAGCCAGACACAACATAAAATCATAAGGAATGTGTAGATGTGGTGAACCAGTACAAGATGTTGTCCTATCAGATAAATGTTGCCCCCAGTGTCAGTGTTCTTGGCCGCTTATTCCTGAGTATATTGTATTTTATTATCTTGTGATTTGTGTTATGCACATGATTATCACTGTTACTGTATCATTAAGGGAGCTAATGCAGAGAAAACCATGTGATCCTGATGCCCAATGGGGAGCCCCCAAGCTTAGGCTTTAAAGGGGTACTCCGCCCAAGACATCTTATCCCCTATCCAAAGGTTAGGGGATAAGATGTCTGATCATGGGGGTCCCACTGCTGGGGACCCCTGCGATGTCTGCAACGGCACCCCGCCGTCATCACTACAGAGCAAACAGGCTCTGTGCGTGATGATGGGGCGATGCGGGGGCTCCGCCTCCGTCACGCCCCTCCCCCTTAATACAAGTCTATGGGAGGGGGGGTTGACGATCGACACGCCCCCTCCCATTGACTTGTATTGAGTGGGCGGGACGTCACAGGGACAGAGCCTTGACGTCACGATGCTCCGTCCCCTGCATCGCCCCATCATCACGCACAGAGCCAGTGTGCTCTGTAGTGATGACGGCAGGGGTGGCGCTGCAGAGATCGCGGGGGTCCCCAGCGGTGGGACCCCCCCCCGTGATCAGACATCTTATCCCCTATCCTTTGGATAGGGGATAAGATGTCTGGGGTGGAGTACCCCTTTAAATAGTTTAGGGAGGGAGGAGCTAGTCAGAAAGTGTGTGTGTTTAGAGCTACGGTACAATGTGGGAAGGAGTTAGGAGAAGTCTGTGGCAATCTGAAGAAGACCTTGGAAGAACTTGAAATTCTACAGCCACGCCATTAAAACGGTACTCCGCTGCTCAGCATTTGGAACAAACTGTTTCGAACGCTGGAGCCGGCATCGGGAGCTTGTGACATCATAGCCCCTCATGACGTCACACCCCGCCCCCTCAATGCAAGTCTATGGGAGGGGGCGTGACAGCCGTCACGCCCCCTCCCACAGACTTGCATTGAGGGGGCGTGGTGTGACATCATGAGGGGGCAGGGCTATGACGCCACGAGCTCCCGGCACCGCTCCAGCATTCTGAACAGTTTGTTTTAAATGCTGAGCAGCGGAGTACCCTTTTAACAAGCACCCCATCGCACAGTTACAGCCTCAAGCCTGGTGATAAACTAGAAGCTCCGGGGAAACATACAGTAGTCAGTCTACAGTCAGGGTAGGCTGTTACCAGTCACAAATCTAAAGCCTGCAATTGAAAATATCAAGTAAAAGCAACTGAAAGTCCCAACAAGGCGAATGGCTCCACAGGGTTAATCTGCATTACCCCTGCTCTGATCTGTACTGTAAAGGATATTAGATACTCTATCTGTATACTGCTACTATCTCAATGGAGTCCCAATATGTAGTAGATATACCCCCCCCCCCTGAAGCTGTGTTTACACATTTCATTTCTTGCAGTTTTGTTCTTTTGTTTTTGCCATGATTGCTTTGAGACCATGACAAAAATTGTGCTATTTACTAAAATTGCGCAATCACACGCAAAACTGCGACAAACATTGATCATCGTTGATAAAACACCTCTACTGCCGTTATATCTCAAATCTCTTTTACCTCAAAAAAAAGAAAAGAAAACACTTTGAATAAGAAAAGGCATGAAAACTGCACATAATGTGAACTGACCCCAACCCACTGAGTCTAATCAGTTCACCTGGGTGACCTCCGGCACCAGCAGCCTAATTACATGACCAGGTGCAGTGATAACACTTCAACCACTCTCTCTGCAAAGCCAGAGGATTCCTGGGTAATGTTGGCAGCATCTGGAAACCACTTCAGTGATTGAATTGCAATCAATATGGCTGAAAACCCCATGCCTGCCACATCAGCTAAAACAGGTAAGCACAAGGCATACACAAGAACCTCTACATTCTTTTTTTTTTTTAATAATAGACTATGCTGCACTATATAAGCAAAAAGATAAATATATTCCAGGATTTTGATCTTGCTAGAAATGTAGAAAGCAGTGTTTCCTATCGGTACATGGAATCATTTTATACTAAGGGGGGGGGGGGGGGGGGTTTGTCTGTGTTGTCACCTGTCACCGTCCCCCGGGGGGCAGCTCTCTCCCGGACGGTCAGCCTGTTCCTATGGATCGGCCACTTATCACTGTCACCTGAATTGAATTAACCAACATGTGAGTTTCCGTCTCCTGTCACCATAAGGAACATTGGCGCAATCACAGGATGGGTACAAATCCGTCAGCATCCTGTAATGTGTCCTTTATTGTATTATTTTTGTGTTTATTTTTATTGTTCGCTTTATGTGAGACATTGTATAATAAACACATATTACTGATACTATGTAACTGTATTAGTGAAGGCTGGAAAGCGGCACAGAACAAGATGTTTCAAGCACCCTGACAAAATCCTGGTGACCCAGTGGGACAGGGTTTCAATTGATTCAGCAGATAAAGGGGTACTCCGCCCCTAGACATCTCATCCCCTATCCAAAGGATAAGGAATAAAATATCTGATCGCTGAGGTCCCACAGCTGGGACCCCTGCAATCTCTGTGCAACACCCAGAGCTGGGAAGGGGAGGTGTAGAACTTCTGTATAACTACTATATATCCTGATCCCATAGAGATAGCAGCAGCAGTATACAGATAGAGCTGGAGGGGAGCTGTATAACTACAATATATATCCTGATCCCATAGACATAGCAGCAGCAGTATACAAATAGAGCTGGAGGGGAGCTGTGTAACTACAATATATATCCTGATCCCATAGACATAGCAGCAGCAGTATACAGATAGATCTGGAGGGGAGCTGTATAACTACAATATATATCCTGATCCCATAGAGATAGCAGCAGCAGTATACAGATAGAGCTGGAGGGGAGCTGTATAACTACAATATATATCCTGATCCCATAGACATAGCAGCAGCAGTATACAAATAGATCTGGAGGGGAGCTGTATAACTACAATATATATCCTGATCCCATAGAGATAGCAGCAGCAGTATACAGATAGAGCTGGAGGGGAGCTGTATAACTACAATATATATCCTGATCCCATAGACATAGCAGCAGCAGTATACAGATAGATCTGGAGGGGAGCTGTATAACTACAATATATATCCTGATCCCATAGACATAGCAGCAGCAGTATAGAGATAGAGCTGGTGGGGCTCGTGATGTCACAACCAAGCCCCTTGTGACATCACACCACGCCCCTCAATGTAAGTCTATGGGAGGGTGCTTGGCCACACCCCCTCCCATAGACTTGCATTGAAGGGACTTTGTGTGACATCACGAGGGGGCGTGCTTGTGACATCACTACCCCCACCGCCCGCTCCAAGCATTCGGAACAATATGTCCCGAACGATGGGGCAGCGGAGTACCCCTTTAAGTTTCCAGTCCTTGGTGACCTGGTGGGTAAGTGTTTAGATTCCGGTAAGTCCATAAACATTTATGGGAGAGCCAAAGATAGCCGAACGGCTTTCCCATAGAGATGGAGAGGGTGTTGTGGCCCCCGCTTCATGCAGGGTTCGTGACGTGCCGCTCCAGGGGAGAGGCAGGGTCCATACAGGGGATCGAGGGGTGCCCCAGTGCTCGTACCCTCCACAATCTAAAACTTATCCTGCGGATAGGGGAAACGTTTTTATCCATGAGATATCTCATTTAACACTACATAAAACATTTGCACAGTACTGTATTTTGTGCTGCTCTGTTGTGTTTGGTGCTGATAAGGGGGCATTATGTGGGCTCATGGCGGTATTTGGTAAACAATAGGTGCTATGTGGCAGCAGTATATCACAGCATATATGTGTGTGTGTATGTATGTCTTTCATAGTGTATATAAATCTGTGTGTATGTATGTCACAGTGTATATATGTCTCTATGTGTCACTTTGTGTTTTAAAGTATAAATGTATATACTGTACATATGTGTGAGTGAATATCCTGTACTCATGCAGTATATCGGTATACGGTGTGTATGTGTCACAGTGTGTATGTATGTATGTTTGTGTATGTATGTGTCACAGTGTGTATGTTCTTGTGTGTATATGTGTCTCAGTGTGTATGTTCGTATATGTATGTGTCACAGTGTGTATGTTTGTGTATGTATGTGTCACAGTGTATATGTTCTTGTGTGAATGTGTATGTTCGTGTATGTATGTGTCTCAGTGTGTATGTTCGTGTATGTATGTGTCACAGCGTAAATGTGTATGTATGTTCATTTACGTATGTTTCACGGTGTGTATGTGTATGCTTGTGAATGTGTACTCATATCGGTGTGTATGTGTCAAAGTGTGTATGTGTATGTATGTTCGTGTATATATGTGTCACAGTGTGTACGTGTATGCATGTTCATGTATGTATGTGTCACAGTGTAAATGTGTATGTATGTTCATGTATGCATGTGTCACAATGTGTATGTATATTTGTGTCACAGTGTGTATGTGTATGTTCGTGTATGTTTGTGTCACAGTTTGTATGTGTATGCTTGTGGATGTGGACTCATATATCGTTGTGTATGTGTTACAGTGTGTATGTATGTGTCAGTGTGTAAATGTGTATGTATGTTTGTGTATGTACTGTATGTATGTGTCAAAGTGTGTGTGTGTGTGTGTGTATGTTCGTTTATGTATATGTCACAGTGTGTATGTATGTGTGCATGTGTCACAGTGTAAATGTGTAAGTATGTTCATGTATGCATGTGTCACAGTGTGTACGTGTATGCTTGCATATGTATGTATCTATCACAGTGTGTATATTCATGTACAGTATGTATGTGTAACAGTGTGTATGTTTGTGTATGTATGTGTCACAGTGTGTGTGTATGCATGTTCGTGTATGTTTGTGTCACAGTGTGTATGTGTTTGTTCGTGTATGTATGTGTCAGAGTAAATGTGTATGTATGTTCATGTATGTATGTGTCACAGTGTGTATGTGTATGCTTGTGTATGTAGTTGGCAAAATGTGTGTGTATGTTCGTTTATGGATGTGTCCCAGTGTGTATGTATGTCTGTGTATGTATTTGTCACAGTGTGTATGTTCATGTATGTATGTGTCAAAGTGTGTGTGTATGTTCGTTTATGGATGTGTCACAGTGTGGATGTGTATGTATGTGTCACAGTGTGTATGTTCGTGTATGTATGTGTCAGTGTGTATGTGTATGCTTGTGTATGTATGTGTCACAGGGTGTATGTGTATGCTTGTGTATGTATGTGTCACAGTGTGTATGTGTATGTATGTTTGTGTCACAGTGTGTATGTTCGTGTATGTATGTGTCAGTGTGTATGTGTATGCTTGTGTATGTATGTGTATGCTTGTGTATGTATGTGTCACAGTGTGTATGTATGTTCGTTCGTGTATGTTTGGGTCACAGTGTGTATATTCATGTATGTATGTTTAACAATGTATGTTCTTGTATGTATGTGTCACAGTGTAAATGTGTATGTATGTTTGTGAATGAATGTGCTACAGTGTTTATGTGTATGTATGTATGTGTCACAGTGTATATGGGTATGTATGTATATGTCACAGTGTGTATATGTATGTGTCACAGTGTGAATGTGTATGTATGTTCGTGTATCTATGTGTCACAGTGTGTATGTGTATGCTCACGTATGTATGTTCGTGCACCTATGTGTCACAGTGTGTATCTGTATGTTCATGTATGTATGTTTGTGTGGTGACACAGGGTGGTGTTAGTAGAAATACTCGAACACGTTGTCAGGGCCGTTTGAAGGAATTTGGGGGCCCCAAGCAAAATGGACATGGAGGCCCCCCCCCCCCCCCCCCTGATGTTCACACACGTCACGCTCTAGGGCCGGCGTCAGGACGTAGTGATGCCGGCCCTTGAATGCTGGGAGCGCGACGTGAGCGAACGTCGATACGAGGCCCCCACATTAGGTGCAGCACAGTTTCCCCACGTTAGGTGCGGCACAGTTCCCCCCATATTAGGTGCGGCACAGTTCCCCCCCACGTTAGGTGCGGCACAGTTCCCCCCACGTTAGGTGCGGCACAGTTCCCCCCACATTAGGTGCAGCAGAGTTCCCCCCACATTAGGTGCAGCAGAGTTCCCCCCACATTAGGTGCAGCAGAGTTCTCCCCACAGTAGGCTAGCAGTGTTCCCCCACATTAGGTGCAGTATAGTTCCCCCACATTAGGCAGTATAGTTCCCCCACATTAGGCAGTATAGTTCCCCCACATTAGGCAGAATAGTTCCCCACATTAGGTGCAGTATAGTTCCCCACGTTAGGTGCAACATAGTTCCCCCACATTAGGCAGTATAGTTCCCCACATTAGGTGCAGTATAGTTCCCCACATTAGGTGCAGTATAGTTCCCCCACATTAGGCTGTAGTTCTCCCACATTAGGTGCAGTATAGTTCTCCCCACATTAGGTGCAGTATAGTCCCCCACATTAGGTGTAGTATAGTTCTCCCCACATTAGGTGCAGTATAGTCCCCCACATTAGGTGCAGTATAGTTCTCCCCACATTAGGTGCAGTATAGCTCTCCCCACATTAGGTGCAGTATAGTTCTCCCCACATTAGGTGCAGTATAGTTCTCCCCACATTAGGTGCAGTATAGTTCTCCCCACATTAGATGCAGTATAGTTCTCCACATTAGATGCAGTATAGTTCCCCACATTAGGTGCAGTATAGTTCCCCACATTAGGTGCAGTATAGTTCTCCACATTAGGTTGGCAGTATATTTTACCCCACATTATGTGCAGTATAGTTCTCCACATTAGGTTGGCAGTATAGTTTACCCCACATTAGTTGCAGTATAGTTCCCCACATTAGTTGCAGTATAGTTCCCCACATTAGGTGCAGTATAGTTCTCCACATTAGGTTGGCAGTATAGTTTACCCCACATTATGTGCAGTATAGTTCCCCACATTAGGTGCAGTATAGTTATCCACATTAGGTGCAGTATAGTTCCCCCACATTAGGTGCAGTATAGTTTACCCCACATTAGGTGCAGTATAGTTCCCCCACATTAGGTGCAGTATAGTTCCCCACATTAGGTGCAGTATAGTTTTCCACATTAGGTGCAGTATAGTTTACCCCACATTAGGTGCAGTATAGTTCTCCACATTAGGTTGGCAGTATAGTTCCTCACATTAGGTGCAGTATAGTCCCCCCACATTAGGTGTAGTGTGTTCCCCCACAGACATACAGCCTCCAGTCATACAGTGTATGGCTGGAGGCTGTATGCCTGTTTACTGCCATACTTCAGTATTCTGACCACTGCTCCTCTGGTCCGGCCACCATAGAAGTAGGTCCCGGGACTGGAGGTGGTCGGAGCACTGAAGCTGATGTGCCGCTGGTCACTTACCATGCTGGCCAGCGCATGTCCTGTTCGCTGCTCCGCTCCTCCGCGTTGCTTTCCAATGGGTGCATGCACGGGATGGGGTAATTGCCCCGTTTCACCCCCCCCCCCCTGGATCTGCCACTGCATGCATTATATACACACACAACACACTGTACACATTACATACTGTACATGCATGCTTCATACACACACAGATACTGTACACATTACATACTGTACATGCATGCTTCATACACACACAGATACTGAACACATTACACACTGTACATGCATGCTTCATACACACAACACATACTGTACACATTACATACTGTACATGCTTCATACACACACAGATACTGTACACATTACATACTGTACATGCATGCTTCATACACACACAGATACTGTACACATTACACACTGTACATGCATGCTTCATACACACAACACATACTGTACACATTACATACTGTACATGCTTCATACACACACAGATACTGTACACATGACATAATGTACATGCTTCATACACACACACACACACACACCATACTGTATACATTACATACTGTACATGCATCATACACACACATACTGTACACATTACATACTATACATGCTTCATACATGTATTGTAGTTTTGCAACAACTGGAGGCACCCTGGTTGGGAAACACTGAGTGATTGTGGTGAGGTGAGAAGAACTCCAAAGCTGTAAATTAGTTTATTTAAAAAAAATGTCAGACATTCGGGGGCCTGGGGCCCGGAGCACAAACTCCAAGAGCGGGACTGTTAATCGCTACAGGACGGGCAAGCACTGGCTGTGCTCGGGGGCCTCCAGCCAGCTGGGGGCCCCAAGCAATTGCTTGGTTTGCCTGTCCTGTAGCGACGGGCCTGCACGTTGTGATGCCAGGGCACCGTTATCCTATACACGGCCTGAGGTTGGAGACAGCTACTCCTGGGCCAGACATGCGAAGTAAATGAACACACCGACGTCAGGTTACAGATAACTGTATTTACTGAGCTGGTGCAGATGGTAATACACAGACAGCTGGCTTTAGGTAAGAGAGTACAGCATAACCCCTTGGGAGCCATGTTGCCTTGCTGGCACTTGTGGTGCTTACACCAAACAGATTAATACTGACTTGTAAGACAGAAAGATATATTCTGGTAGCTAGGGTCCTGTCAAGGTACAAAAGCCTTCTCCGCAGGGACATGAACTTCCACCATGAGAGTGATCCTTGCAGGATGACCAGTTGAGATTAGATTTAAACTAGGCCTCTCCTCAGAGCACACAACACACAGCACACCTGAACCAAACTGTGGCTCAGCTCACACTGTTCTGAACAACTCCCCCCTCCCCCCACTACTTTATATAGGGGAGACTTTAGGGGTTCCCATTGGCAGGCAGGGAGCCGTTGGCAAGTTTTGCAACATCTTGAGGGGCACAGTTTGAGACCACTGTGCTAGAGGAAGTGTTCCCTTCCTTTATGTACAGCTTCCTGGTGTGGAAAGGGTTACTTCTCCCCAAAAGTTTCTAGGCAAGCACTAAACTTTATTCATCTTACATAACAAACTGCGAGCGCTGCTCCTGAAGGTCCAGATAAATAGCGATCTTGTCTCCATAACAGGTAATCTGCCTGGAAATGGCTGATGAATGGCAGGCGGCGCGCTTTAGATCCTCCGTAACCCCGTGAACCATTACGGATAAATTATGAATTCATTAACTTTCTGCCGACACCGAGGAAAAGTTGAAAACCAGAAGAATAAGTTACTCCGGTAAATAAAACATAACTTGGAGGATTGCGCATTCATTTGCATACATTAATAGTAAACCGTAGACAAAGTAAAACACGCTACTCTAAATCCAAACCCGCAACGCGAATCTGTGTGTACAAGCATCTGACAACTTCGCGAGGCTCATGAATGTTAAAGGGGTTATCCACCATAATGTGACTTTAGCACTTTCCTGCCAGACACGGCTGTTTTCTTTTTTGTGAAATGACTATTTCCTGTTGGAGTTCCTTCTCTCCAATTACAAGTCCCAGGATCCCTTGTTTGTAAGTGTGAGGTCACTTTTCTCCCTCCCACACATCAGCCACCCCATCATTGCAGCACAGCTGAGCTACAATTCTCTCCAGAGCTGTGGAGAATGATCTCCTCCCGCCCCCACCCAGCGGTCGGTCCACCCATTGAAGCACCGATAGGCTCCCTTTCAACACCTGACTAATGATGTAATGTCTCGGGTTGCACTGCAACCTGCAACGACACTCATTTTCATTTTCATAAACATCGGGGCAGAGATCACATAAGAGTTGTGAGACCACATCAAACACAGGTACAGACACTATGTTATAGACTACATTAAAGGACAAGTATCATGTAAAAAATACTTTTATACGTTGATACGTTTTATAGATTGCGGGGGTCCCCCGCGATCTCCTGTTTGGAGCCCCGGCTCTCCTATACAGCAGCACGTCACGACCCCTCTATATAGTTATATGGGACAGCCGGAGATTGCCGAACTGCTCTACCATAGAGCTATATATAGAGGGTGGGGGTTGTGATGCGCTCCTGTGATGGAGAGCCAGGGCTCCAAGGCAGATCACGGGGGGCCCCAGTGCTTGGACCCCCCTCAATCTAAAGCTTATTGTTACGCCTAGCGCTCCGGGTCCCCGCTCCTCCCCGGAGCGCTCACGGCGTCTTTCTCCCTGCAGCTCCCCGGTCAGCGCTGACCGGGAGCGCTGCTCTGCCATGGCCGTTGGGGATGCGATTCGCACAGCGGGACGCGCCCGCTCGCGAATCGCATCCCAGGTCACTTACCCGTTCCCGTCTCCTGCAGTCATGTGCTGGCGCGCGCGGCTCCGCTCTCTAGGGCGCGCGCGCGCCAGCTCCCTGAGACTTAAAGGGCCAGTGCACCAATGATTGGTGCCTGGCCCAATTAGCTTAATTGGTTCCCACCTGTTCCCTGGCTATATCTAGTCTCCTCCCTTGCACTCCCTTGCCGGATCTTGTTGCCTTAGTGCCAGTGAAAGCGTTCCTTGTGTGTTTAATAGCCTGTGTACCAGTACCTTTGCTATCTCCCCTGACTACGAACCTTGCCGCCTGCCCCCGACCTTCTGCTACGTCCGACCTTGCTACTGCCTACTCCCTTGTACCTCGCCTTTCTTCAGTATCTTCAGCAGCCAGAGAGGTGAGCCGTTGCTAGTGGATACGACCTGGTCACTACCGCCGCAGCAAGACCATCCCGCTTTGCGGCGGGCTCTGGTGAAAACCTGTAGTGGCTTAGAACCGGTCCACTAGCGCGGTCCTCGCCAATCCCTCTCTGGCACAGAGGATCCACCTCCTGCCAGCCGGCATCGTGACAGTAGATCCGGCCATGGATCCCGCTGAAGTTCCTCTGCCAGCTGCCGCCGACCTCCCTACATTGGTCGCCCGACAAGAGCACCAGCTGTCGTACTTGACCACCATGCTACAGCAACTCCAGTCACAGCAACAGCAGCAACAGTCACAGCTACAGCAAGTTCAGTCTCAGCTACAGCAGCAACAACCATCTCCTCCGCCAGCTCCTGCACCCCTTCCGCAGCGACTGGCCACTCCTAGCCTCCGCCTGTCTTTGCCAGACAAATTTAATGGGGACTCTAAGTTTTGCCGTGGCTTCCTTTCGCAATGTTCTCTGCACTTGGAGATGATGTCGGACCTGTTTCCTACTGAAAGGTCTAAGGTGGCTTTCGTAGTCAGCCTTCTCTCTGGAAAAGCCCTGTCATGGGCCACACCGCTCTGGGACCGCAATGACCCCGTCACTGCCTCTGTACACTCCTTCTTCTCGGAAATTCGAAGTGTCTTTGAGGAACCTGCCCGAGCCTCTTCTGCTGAGACTGCCCTGCTGAACCTGGTCCAGGGTAATTCCTCCGTTGGCGAGTACGCCATACAATTCCGTACTCTTGCTTCTGAACTATCCTGGAATAATGAGGCTCTCTGCGCGACCTTTAAAAAAGGCCTATCCAGCAACATTAAAGATGTTCTGGCCGCACGAGAGACTCCTGCTAGCCTGCATGAACTCATTCATCTAGCCACTCGCATTGACATGCGTTTTTCTGAGAGGCATCAAGAGCTCCGCCAGGAAAAAGACTTAGATCTCTGGCCACCTCTCCCACAGTCTCCACTGCAATCTGCGCCTAGGCCTCCCGCCGAGGAGGCCATGCAAGTGGATCGGTCTCGCCTGACCCTGGAAGAGAGGAATCGCCGTAAGGAAGAGAATCTTTGTCTGTACTGTGCCAGTACTGAACATTTTCTGGTGGATTGCCCAATCCGTCCTCCACGTCTGGGAAACGCACGCTCGCACTCTGCTCTCGTGGGTGTGGCGTCTCTTGATGCCAAGTCGGCTTCTCCACGTCTCACGGTACCTGTTCGGATTTCCACTTCAGCCAGCTCTCCCCTCTCAGCCGTGGCCTGCCTGGACTCTGGAGCTTCTGGGAATTTTATTCGGGACTCCTTTGTGAATAAATTCCGTATTCCGGTGACCCGTCTTCTCAAGCCACTCCGCATTTCCGCGGTCAACGGAGCCAGGTTGGACTGTACCATACGTTTCCGCACGGAGCCCCTTCTTATGAGCATCGGATCTCATCACGAGAGGATTGAACTTTTGGTCCTCCCCAATTGCACCTCGGAGATTCTCCTTGGACTTCCCTGGCTTCAACTTCATTCCCCAACCCTGGATTGGTCCACTGGGGAGATCAAGAGTTGGGGGTCCTCTTGTTCCAAGAACTGTCTAAAACCGCTTCCCAGTAACCCTTGCCGTAACTCTGTGGTTCCTCCTGTATCCGGTCCCCCTAAGGTCATTAAGGACTCTGCCTGCCACAGGAAATGCCCTTCCCCCCCTCCCAGTTCCATCAGGCAAGCTTCTGTGTCCCCTCATGGCCCTCGTCCTGGTGTCACACTGCCCCGTGCCAGGTCTCGCCCTCTGCCCTCTCTCCCCATTCCTACTCCTGCGGTTCTGCCTGCCGTTGAGGAATCCCTCCATCCTTTCCCGGTGTCCTCATCCCAGGGGAGGCAGTTACCCGATAAAGAGAAGGGGAGACCTAAGGGGGGGGGTACTGTTACGCCTAGCGCTCCGGGTCCCCGCTCCTCCCCGGAGCGCTCACGGCGTCTTTCTCCCTGCAGCTCCCCGGTCAGCGCTGACCGGGAGCGCTGCTCTGCCATGGCCGTTGGGGATGCGATTCGCACAGCGGGACGCGCCCGCTCGCGAATCGCATCCCAGGTCACTTACCCGTTCCCGTCTCCTGCAGTCATGTGCTGGCGCGCGCGGCTCCGCTCTCTAGGGCGCGCGCGCGCCAGCTCCCTGAGACTTAAAGGGCCAGTGCACCAATGATTGGTGCCTGGCCCAATTAGCTTAATTGGTTCCCACCTGTTCCCTGGCTATATCTAGTCTCCTCCCTTGCACTCCCTTGCCGGATCTTGTTGCCTTAGTGCCAGTGAAAGCGTTCCTTGTGTGTTTAATAGCCTGTGTACCAGTACCTTTGCTATCTCCCCTGACTACGAACCTTGCCGCCTGCCCCCGACCTTCTGCTACGTCCGACCTTGCTACTGCCTACTCCCTTGTACCTCGCCTTTCTTCAGTATCTTCAGCAGCCAGAGAGGTGAGCCGTTGCTAGTGGATACGACCTGGTCACTACCGCCGCAGCAAGACCATCCCGCTTTGCGGCGGGCTCTGGTGAAAACCTGTAGTGTCTTAGAACCGGTCCACTAGCGCGGTCCTCGCCAATCCCTCTCTGGCACAGAGGATCCACCTCCTGCCAGCCGGCATCGTGACACTTATCCCCAATCCTTTGGATAGGGGATAATAATTTTTTTTTCATGATACTTATCCTTTAATTTTACAGCCCCTGTTGCATAGTCAAATAATAAAAAAAAATCTTGGAATATCCCTTTACAAATCAAATCACAAAAATAGTAGAGATGTCGTGAATTGTTCGCCGGCGAACTTAGCATGTTCGCGTTCACATCGCCGGGTGAACATATGTGAAGTTCGATTCGCCCCCTATACTTTAACATTGCGGTAAACTTTGACCCTGTAAATCAGAGTCAGAAGACACATTACAGCCAATCAGCAGCAGTCCCTCCCTTCCAGACCCTCCTACCTCTTGCACGGACGCCATTTTACCCTCATTCAGCATGCTGCAGGCTTAGGAAGTGGACGGACAGAGAAGCTGCTCCTGCTGTATAGGGAAAGCGATAGCTAGGTTGCTGTTAGGTGGTGTATTCAGGGTCCACTTTACTCCTAAAGCACTAGTGTAACATCTGCTTTAAGGACAGCACCCAAAAAAGCCCTTTTTAGGGCTCAAATATCAGTCCGTGTGTCTTGCAACAGCTGGAGGCACCCTGGTTGGGAGGGAACCGCTGGTTAAAAGGGGTACTCCAGTGTAAAACTTAATTTCCTTCAAGCAACTAACTACAGTATTAAAAGGGCTATAAGTTCAGTCCGTGTGTCTTGCAACTGCTGGAGGCACCCTAGTTGGGGACCTCTGCTTATAAGGGGGACTCCGCTGGCAACCTCTTTTGCTCATTGTCACACTAGTGCAAATCACATTTGGTGTGATAGTTGTTCAAATAAAAAAAAAATATATACCATTTTTGGCTGTGAAATAAAACCAGTGCTGCCTAAAGGGGGGCTCTAACTATGTGCTGCCTAATATGGGGGGATATATGTGCTGCCTAAAGGGGGGATCTAACTATGTGATGCCTAAAGGGGGGCTCTATGTGCTGCCTAAAGGGGGGCTCTAACTATGTGCTGCCTAACATGGGGGAATCTATGTGCTGCCTAAAGGGGGGATCTAACTATGTGATGCCTAAAGGGGGCTCTATGTGCTGCCTAAAAGGGGCTAAAGCACGTTATTCCAAAGAATTTAGGATAATAGGTGATTTATGCCCTTTATGGATTAAAATCAGACTCTGCATCAACTATGTAATTTTCCATGGGAGTTTTGCCAAGGACCCCCCTCCAGCACGCCACAGTCCAGGTATTAGTCCCCTTGAAACAACTTTGAAATCACTATTGTGGCCAGAAAGAGTCCCTGTGAGTTTTAAAATTCGCCTGCCAATTGAAGTTAATGGCGGTTCGCCCGGTTCGCCGGTTCGTGAACCTTTGCGGAAGTTCGCGTTCGCCGTTCGCAAACCGAAAATTTTATGTTCGCGACATCAATAAAAAATAGATAATAAGTATAATTTTATTAGAAACAACATTAAAACCCTATTTTGTATATATATATATATATATATATATATATATATATATATACACACACACACACAATCTCCAGATGGGGAAGCTATAGGAATTAAATTGTACACACCCACAAATCCCTACGAGTTTCCCCGTATATATGATATGATATAGCGGTCCATCAGGGGATTAAAGAATAATACAATAAGGGAGAAGACAATGACACACAACAAGATATACATAAAAAAAATGACAATACACAGCAGCAGAGGGTATAGTTAGCTACAAGACAGATGTTAAATTAACACTTAGCATTCCACATGGATCCCATTGAAACGCTGGGCAGATTGCTTTGTAGTTCTTTCAGTTGAATAGTTTTTAGTCCTCCCAAAGTTAGTAGGTTAATCTAGGATATTTAAAGGGGTACTCTGCTGCTCAGCGTTTGGAACAAACTCTTCCTAACGCTGGAGCCGATGCTGGGAGCTCGTGACGTCGTGTCCCGCCCCCTCATGACGTCACGCCCCCTCAATGCAAGTCTATGAGAGGGGGCGTGACGACTGTCACGCCCCCTCCCATAGACTTGCATTGAGGGGGCGTGGCGTGACATCATGAGGGGGTGGGATTATGATGTCACAAGCTCCCGACGCCCACTCCAGCGTTTAATTTAATTTCACATTTTTTTTAACTTTTATTTTTAACTTTTATTTATTTATTTTTTTATACTTTAATAGATCCCATAGGGGACTATTTATAGCAATCATTTGATTGCTAATACTGTTCAGTGCTATGCATAGGACATAGCACTGATCAGTGTTATCGGCTATCTTCTGCTCTGGTCTGCACAATCTCAGACCAGACCAGAAGACACCGGGAGACGGCCGGAGCAAGGTGAGGGGACCTCCGTCCGCCATTACAGACGATCGTGCATTTCCCTAACTGCACTCCCGCAGATGCTGTGATCTGTATTGATCATGGCATCTGAGAGGTTAATGGCAGACATCCGTGGGATGTCGGCCATTACCGGTGGGTCCCTGGCTGCTATCAGCAGCCAGGAACTGCAGTCATGTACAGGACTTAAATGTACGTCCTGGTGCGTTAAGTACCACCTCACCAGGACGTACATTTACGTCCTGCGTCGTTAAGGAGTTAAACCCAAAAACTGGCAAAGCCACTGCAATGCTTAATGTGCGATAAACTTACTCAGCATTTTCCTCAAAACCCGTCAAGACAAGAATTTGTGAAATGTATTCTGTTTTCGGAGCAGATGTTTATTAATACTTAATAGCTTATCTGATTCTTCTATCTTCCGCTGCACAAAGTATGTTTTTCTTTTTTTTTTTTTTTAGGCAATTCTGCCTGTAGACAATGTGGCGGCATCAATACAGGATTTGGCGTTGTGGATTTACTGACTAAGGAAAGGAAAGGATTCTTAGAGGCGATTTCCATCTGAAAGAGAAAACACTAAGATCCTGTAATGTTATCCAAACACGGAATCGTGTGGCTGTGATTTTGAGATTTTCCCTAATAATTCTCCTTCTGTACAACTGATCCCGCGCAAAAGTTCTCATCTCGCCGCAGGAATTACGGATCTAGGTTTGTGGTGACATCTCCCCCCCCCCCCCCCCCCTCCCTTTTTTTGGCAGGAAGAATGCAAAGACAAGCCAGGGAACAGATAAAGAAGAATTTTGCTAAAATATATTGTCCATAAATAAGTCCATAAATACGTGAGTAACAGGTATTTTAGCTATCGCCAGTAAGTAGTACATGTAGTGAAAAGTCGCTGTCCTTAAAGGGGTACTCAGCCCGTAGACATCTTATTTCCTATCCAAAGGGCGGACCCCTAACACCCCCCCCCCCCTCCCGCGCAATCTCCGGACCAGCACCCCAGCGTTCTGGACATTGCTCTCAAAATGCCAGTTTTGCGCAGGCGTGGTCGTGATGTCACACCCCCTCCATTCATGTCTATGGGAGGGGGCATCACGCCCCCTCCCAAAGACATGAATGGAGGGGGTGTGGCTATGCAGGTTTTGATACATTTCCCACGGGATGCCGCCCGGGGCGGAAGGAGGATTGGGGTTTATGGGTCCCTTTGGATAGGGGATATGATGTCTAGGGGCATAGTGCCCCTTTAAGTCTAGTTCCAGTCCACGCTGTAAGGGTTCCTTGCTACATTGTCTTAAAGTCAACCTGTCACGGAGCCACAATGAAACACATTACGCACAACCTTGTGACCTGAGACTGATGCGATCAGGAGTCGGAATCCTAGAAGAGATGTCCGGCATATCTTGACAGTGTCTGTTTAAGCCTTCAAGAGAAGAGTATTTTCCAGAAAGGAGAAGATGTACAAGGACCTTTCTGCTTTCTGCTGATCTATTTAGGGCCTCTGGTTGGTCAGCCTGTTTGCCAAGTCAAGGAGGACTTCTCTGGATGGGCCTTTCTGAGTGCTGTGCTGCAGATTACCGCTAAAACAGTAAGTAAAGTGGAGTCCTATATGGCCCCTTACACAACGGTTTACCACCCATGAAGAACCTCGTCCAGTAGTTTCAATACTTGAGGACTTGTGAGCAAGAATCTCAAAGGGGTACTCTGGTGGAAAACTTTTTTTTTTTTTTAATGAACTGGTGCCAGAAAGTTAAACAGATTTGTAAATTACTTCTATTAAAAAATCTTTATCCTTCCAGTACTTATTAGCAGCTGTATGCTACAGAGGAAATTCTGTTCTTTTTGAATTTCTTTTTTTTGTCTTGTCCACAGTGCTCTCTGCTGCCACCTCTGTCCGTGTCAGGAACTGTCCAGGGTAGCATAGGTTTGCTATGAGGATTTTCTCCTGCTCTGGACAGTTCCTGATACGGGCATCATGTGACAGCAGAGAGCACTGTGGACAACACAAAAAAGAAATTCAAAAAGAACAGAATTTCCTCTGTAGCATACAGCTGCTAAAAAGTACTGGAAGGGAAAAGATTTTTTAATAGAAGTAATTTACAAATCTGTTTAACTTTCTGGCACTAGTTGATTTAAAAAAAAATAATAATGTTTTCTACAGGAGTACCCCTTTAAATCTGCAGAAGTCATCTTCACGTACACAGTCTGTAAGCATTTCAAGAGTTCTAGGGGTGCATTCACACTATGTAATATCCTAGTGGAGAAATTCCTCTTGGAAATTCAGGTGCAGCAGTATCCCATTGGATTCTGCTGCACCATGTAGCCAGCGCAATTTACCCCTGCAGAAATTCCTGTCCCGGACTCCGCCAAAAGAATGAAGATGTTGTTTATTCGGGGGGGATCCGCTCGGATCTGTATTGCCGTCTATCGTGACTGCGCATGTCCTAGTGTTGACTGAATCGGTCGGCGCCTGCTGTGCACGGAAGAAGCTTAGCTGACGGTAGGGGTGCATTCACACAACAACCTTCAGAAATGTGGATGCACCCCCTACCCTAGAAAAGCACTCTTTCAAGGGACAGTGACCAAATCTTCATTCCCCTGTCTGCTAAGCTGTACTGTCCAAAGCTGTATTCAAGCGACTGCATTTTTTTGGGAATTGCAACTGGAGTTCAGTAAAGTTTACTGTTTTTGTTGTTGTAAAATAATAAGTTGACAGCTGCGCCTGTCCTTTATACATGTTTGTTCTTCTATTTTGGTAAAATTCAATAAAAAAAAACTATTGAAAGAAAAAAGTTTACGAGTCGTTTAGCAGTATTCTAGCATCGGAGGTATCATTCCTGGGCTTTCTACGTGAGAACAGCTTTATTTAAAAAAATAAATAAATAAATCAACAAAAAAAACATTAAATAAATAATAATAATAAAAAATATATATAATTTTTTTGGGGTCACAGACTAGCATTGGGTTAACACAACTCAGACATCAGGGCAGCGCTGGTGCAAGGATTTTTGCCACCCTAGGCAAAAGATAATTTTACCGCCCCTTGACCCTGCCCTTTGACTCCGCCCATTGAAACGCCCCACTTTACTACTGGGGTGACACACTGTAACAAACCTCCTAATCATATAATCACCTTACTAGGTTGACACACTGTAACAAACCTTCTCAACATGTAATTAAAGGGATACTCTGGCCCCAAGAGATCTTATCCCCTATCCAAAGTATAGGGGATAAGATGTCTGATAGCGGGGGTCCCCGAGGGGGTGGGGAGTGACGTCACCCGGAAACGGAGTCGTGACGTCACAATACTCCATCCCCGTGGTCGGGAGGCATAAGACTGAGAGCCTCCAGCGCTTCCGGCAGTACTTACAGGTGGGTGCTGCATCCTAGATTGCGGGGGTCCCCAGCGGCGGGACCCCCGCTATCAGACATCTTATCTCCTATCCTTTGGATAGGGGATAAGATGTATTCGGGCCGGAGTACCCCTTTTTTTTATATATATATATATATCAACTGACTCCAGAAAGTTAAACAGATTTGTAAATTACTTCTATTAAAAAATCTTAATCCTTTCAGTACTTATGAGCTTCTGAAGTTAAGGTTGTTCTGTCTAAGTGCTCTCTGATGACGCGTGTCTCGGGAACCGCCCAGTTTAGAAGCAAATCCCCATAGCAAACCTCTTCTAAACTGGGCGGTTCCCGAGACACGTGTCATCAGAGAGCACTTACACAGAAAAGAACAACTCAACTTCAGAAGCTCATAAGTACTGAAAGGATTAAGATTTTTTTTAATAGAAGTAATTTACAAATCTGTTTAACTTTCTGGAGCCAGCTGATATATATAAAAAAGTTTTTTTCCTGGAATACCCCTTTAAATGAGTGGGTGCTTCGGGTAAGCAGGGGCTTCAGGTCCTGGCTGGTTACTAACTATATTGCAGCGTGCAGAGCGGCGCCCCTATCAGAAAGGCGCTCTAGGCGGCTGCCTCTTTTGACCCTCTATTCTTCCTGTAGCCACCACAATCAAATGACAACTAAAGCCTGTGTCTAAGAGCATGCTGGGGGTTGTAGTGTCCCAGCAGCTTGCGAGACAGTGATTTATTCCTTAATAATTTAACTATTCAGGATTCTAGAAAAGCTGGGTGACCTGTGGAGGTTATTATTCCGGCCATGTCATGGATCAAATTCTGAATAGACGATGGAGAGAAATTCCATCAGATGTTCCAGCAGAGGAAATGATGATGCGTGCGGAGTAAATGTAATTTCTCCATTACGGACTGATCATTAAATGCATATAGAGCTCTCAGAGCCGTATCCTTAATACGCGTCTCTCAGCGTGATGGGTGAACGAGTGCGAACGCGTTAAGTGGTGACATATTGCTTCAAATATAGAGGGGAAAGTTAATTAAAATCGTGAAAAAAAACCCCGCCTGACAGAATGGACACCTCGCGCCGCCGCCTATTGATGCTTTTAAAGTGTATGATGGTAACGGCACAGAAGGTCTTCATAGGATCTATCACAGTCATTGGGGGATATTAGATTATTTATTTATATATTTATGTAGCGCCTACAGATTCCGCAGATCCCAGGCATAAGAGCTTCCTGCACTTAAAGGGGAAGTCCACTGCAATTACTTCTGGCCAGTGCTTGGAAACCAAGTGTCCCCAGCTGTTACAAAACTATGTAACTATGTACATTAAGAGTTTTTGTTTGGTTTTGTGCTCATATAGGGGGTCCTGTCTGGGGTTTGTATTTGTATCAGGGGTCTTCTCTGGGGTCTGTATTTATATAGTTTTTATATGTTGAGACCCCCTCTGATTGTTAGATTTAGCTGCTGATATAGTGCACTTCACTCCCTGCCTTAGCTCAACATAGCTCGCTGAACACCTCGGCGTGGCTGATCATAGCGTGTTCCACTCCTGCATTAACTCATCATAGCTCACTGCACACCCTGCCTTGGCTGATCATAGTGCGCTTCACTCCCTGCCTTGACTCATCATACTGCGCTTCACTTCCTGCCTTGGCTGATCATAGTGCGCTTCACTCCCCGCCTTGACTCATCATAGCTTGCTTCACTCCCTGCCTTGGCTGATCATAGTGCGCTTCACTCCCTGCCTTGACTCATCATAGTGCGCTTCACTTCCTGCCTTGGCTGATCATAGTGCGCTTCCCTCTCTGCCTTGGCTCATCATAGGGTGCTTTACTCCCTGCCTTGGCTCATCATAGCGCACTTCACTCCCTGCCTTGGCTGATCATAGCGTGCTTCACTTGCTGCCTTGGCTGATCATAGTGCGCTTCACTCCCTGCCTTGGCTCATCATAGCGCACTTCACTCCCTGCCTTGACTCATCATAGCGCACTTCACTCCCTGCCTTGGCTCATCATAGCTTGCTTCACTCCCTGCCTTGCCTCATGATAGAGCGCTGCATTCCTGCCTTGGCTCATATTAGCATGTTTCACTCCCTGCCTTGGCTCATCATAGCGCCCTTCACTCCCTGCCTTGCCTCATCATGGCATACTTCAATCCCTGCCTTGTCTCATCATAGCGTGTTTCACTCCCTGCCTTAGCTCATCATAATTTGCTGCAAACCCTGCCTTGGCTGATCATAGCATGCTTCACTTCCTGCCTTGGCTCATCATAGCGTGCCTCACTCCCTGCCTGGGCTGATCATAGCATGCTTCCCTCCCTGCCTTGGCTCATCATAGTGCACTTCACTCCCTGCCTAGGCTCATCATAGTGTGCTTCCCTCCCTGCCTTGGCTCATCATAGCCTGCTTCACTCTCTGCCTTGGCTGATCATAGTGCACTTCACTCCCTACCTTGGCTGATCATAGCGTGCTTCACTTCCTGCCTTGGCTGATCATAGTGCACTTCACTCCCTGCCTTGGCTCATCATAGTGCGCTTCACTCCCTGCCTAGGCTCATCATAGTGCGCTTCACTCCCTGCCTTGGCTCATCATAGTGCGCTTCACTCCCTGCCTTGGCTCATCATAGTGCGCTTCACTCCCTGCCTTGGCTCATCATAGTGCGCTTCACTCCCTGCCTTGGCTCATCATAGTGCACTTCACTCCCTGTCTTGGCTCATCATAGTGCGCGTCACTCCCTCCCAAAAAATTGTTGACCCCCTAGACTATTGTTTCCCAACCAGAATGCCTCCAGCTGTTGCAAAACTACAACTCCCAGCATGCCTGGACAGCTGTTGGCTGCTGGAAGTTGTAGCTTTGCAACAGCTGGAGGCACACTGTTGGGAAACATGTCAGATTGTCTATGATTGTACAGACAATGGGTGAACCTGGCACTGAGCCTTATACAGAAAGTAGTAGGGGGACTGGTACTTTAGTCCTAAAAGCATTGTGGTCGGTCCTGGGGCATTGACGTTCCTCTCTATAAAGAAGTGTAAATGATCCAACATAATAAAAACCATCAACATACCAGAACAGGAGCGGATTCCCAAAGGACTAAAGGGACCGCGCCATCTCCACCGCCTCCGATCCTGAATATTTATGGACTGATCTATATTCCCCTCTGAGATTTCTTCCTGTAGACTTTTTCAGCTTTGTGTAGTTTTTTAAATATTGAAATAAAATCCCCAGTTACAGGAATAAATTCTCCCGGGGACGACGTCTTTATCATCCGGCCCTGAATTATTAATATTGATTAATTGATGTAAATTATTAAACATAACAATAGGATGAATCCTTACAGGAAACATCGAAACAAGAACTTCAGACACACGGGAGAATAACAAACTCCGCAACAACGTCTCGTCAACAGGCTGCCTTAAAGGGGAACTGACGGGCTCCAATACACTGGGCTATAGTGCGGGTGAACAGCAATCAAACCAAGGGGTCACTTACATAAATTGGTGCAGTGGATTAAAAATTATGGCTCTTGGTATCCTCATTACACAATGGAGGCGGGGAGCCGGCTTGCCAAGCTCCCTGGCCTCCTCTATACTCCATGCTCACCCATATGATAATTATTCTGATCACTCTCACGTCCTAGTGATATGACAGCCTATGCAGGAGCGGCACCTGTGCTCTGCTACAGGAGAAGAGCGCTTACATGCCCGCAGGCTCTCACGTCACTATGCCATGAAAGTAAAAAAATAAGAATATTCATCTCTACTGCTAATACCTCTCCCTATACACCCATGAGCATTTCCCTCACTACTGCTAAAACGTCTCCCTATACACCCATAAACTCTTCCCTTACTACTGCTAACACGTCTCCCTATAAGCACTTCCCTCTCTAAAGCTGATACTACTCCCTATACACCAATGAGCAATTCACTCTCTACTGCTAATACCTCTCCATATACACCCATGAGCACTTCCCCCTCTACTGCTTATACCTATCCCTATATACCCAGCCTACCCTCATAATAATTACCCCTAAATTTGGCACATTGTGGCTTGCACATTAGCTCCTCTCCATCCCCCCCCCCCCTTGGTACGCCACTGGGCTCGCACATTTACTCCTCTCCATTGTGGCTCACACATTTACTCCTCTCCATTGTGGCTCGCACATTTACTCCTCTCCATTGTGGCTCGCACATTTACTCCTCTCCATTGTGGCTCGCACATTTACTCCTCTCTATTGTGGCTCGCACATTTACTTCTCTCTATTGTGGCTCGCACATTTACTCCTTTCTATTGTGGTTCGCACATTTACTCCTCTCTATTGTGGCTCGCACATTTACTCCTTTCTATTGTGGCTCGCACATTTACTCCTTTCTATTGTGGCTCGCACATTTACTCCTCTCTATTGTGGCTCGCACATTTACTCCTCTCTATTGTGACTCGCACATTTACTCCTTTCTATTGTGGCTCGCACATTTACTCCTCTCTATTGTGGCTCGCACATTTACTCCTTTCTATTGTGGCTCGCACATTTACTCCTCTCTATTGTGGCTCGCACATTTACTCCTCTCTATTGTGGCTCGCACATTTACTCCTCTCTATTGTGGCTCGCACATTTACTCCTTTCTATTGTGGCTCGCACATTTACTCCTCTCCATTGTGGCTCTCACATTTACTCCTCTCCATTGTGGCTCACACATTTACTCCTCTCCATTGTGGCTCGCACATTTACTCCTCTCCATTGTGGCTCACACATTTACTCCTCTCCATTGTGGCTCGCACATTTACTCCTCTCCATTGTGGCTCACACATTTACTCCTCTCCATTTTGGCTCGCACATTTACTCCTCTCCATTGTGGCTCGCACATTTACTCCTCTCCATTGTGGCTCGCACATTTACTCCTCTCCATTGTGGCTCGCACATTTACTCCTCTCCATTGTGGCTCGCACATTTACTCCTCTCCATTGTGGCTCGCACATTTTCTCCTCTCTATTGTGGCTCGCACATTTACTCCTCTCTATTGTGGCTCGCACATTTACTCCTCTCCATTGTGGCTCGCACATTTACTCCTTTCTATTGTGGCTCGCACATTAACTCCTCTCCATTGTGGCTCGCACATTTACTCCTCTCTATTGTGGCTCACACATTAACTCCTCTCCATTGTGGCTCGCACATTTACTCCTCTCCATTGTGGCTCGCACATTTACTCCTCTCCATTGTGGCTCGCACATTTACTCCTCTCCATTGTGGCTCGCACATTTACTCCTTTCTATTGTGGCTCGCACATTTACTCCTCTCCATTGTGGCTCGCACATTTACTCCTCTCCATTGTGGCTTGCACATTTACTCCTCTCCATTGTGGCTTGCACATTTACTCCTCTCCATTGTGGCTCGCACATTTACTCCTCTCCATTGTGGCTCGCACATTTACTCCTCTCCATTGTGGCTGGCACATTTACTCCTTTCTATTGTGGCTCACACATTAACTCCTCTCCATTGTGGCTCGCACATTTACTCCTTTCTATTGTGGCTCGCACATTAACTCCTCTCCATTGTGGCTCGCACATTTACTCCTCTCTATTGTGGCTCGCACAATTTCATAATTCATGTTCTAGTTTTGTCTTCTCTGAACTCTCTCCAAAATATCTATATCCTTCTGGTGATCCGATCTCCAGTGCTGTCCACAATATCACTTTTTTATCCACACAAGTAATCATGGGGAAACCATTTGGATACCTGGACATAACACTTTTTTTTTTTTTTACTAACTTGTAACAATGTTTCCTTTTTCTCTCTTTAACATAAAAATGTTTTGACCCCATTAGAAGGTTTTTACAGAGAACCATGTTCCCCACGTGCCCTGTGTTCAGATCCCAGGATGGAAATTTCTAGTCATGCGGTGGGATCACGCCAGGCATGCAGTCCTCACAGAAATCCTAATATTTCTTCTTCTTTTCTTAAATCCATTTGACATCTGTGTTTTTTGCTATTTTTCATTAACAGGGAGAAGTGCCAGACAGACGCGGAGACTGCGGGATTTAAGAGATTTTCCCTTCCAGCCTTTGATACCTATTTGTCTGATACAAGTTCTGGTAAATAAACCTTTTATTTCACTAACCCCTTGAGCGCTGGATCCTCGGAGCCACCCAGAGACTTGGAGTTTCATGACATTGCTGAAATTTTGAAGAGACATTTTGTGTTCTTCTGAATCATAAATACATTTTTGTATCAATTCTTCAATCAATCCTTATATCAGTCCTGATATAAATTATGTATGACTTTGTAATAATCATGTATCCTGATATAAATTATGCATCAATCATGTATCAATCCTTGTAAATCTTATCAATATCTGTACCTGTATCAACATGTATCAATCCGATTATCAATTGGATATACATTTTTATATAAATCATATACCAATCATTGTAAATCTTATTAATTCTGTGTATTCATCATGTATCAATTCTTGTATCAATTATGTATCAATATGATATCAATACTTATATCCATTATGTATTAATCCTCATATCAATTATAAATCAATCCTTTTATCAATCATGGATCAGTCCTTGTAAATTTTAGTACCGCTTATCAACTTTGTGTCAATCATGTATCAATCCTTGTATCAATCATGTATCAATCCTGAAATAAATTATGTATCAATCAGTTATCAATTCTTGTATCAATCGTGTATCAGTCCTTGTAAATCTTATCAATATCTGTATCAATTGTTATATCAATTATGTATCAATTCCTTTATCAATTATGCATCAATCCTTATATTAATAATGCAAAATTATATAATGTATCCATTACTTCTTATATCCTTATATCAGTCATGTATCAATGCTTATATCAATTATGTATTAATTCCTATATCAATCATGTCCAAATCCTTATAATGATTATGTATCACTCCTTGTATCAATCATATATCAAACCTTATCTCAATTATGTATAATATCAATTAGCTATCAATCCTTGTATCAACCATGTATCAATCCTTATATGTATCAGTCATGTATAAATCTTTGTAAATCTTATTAATACTGTGTATTCATCATGTATGAATCCTTGTATCAATTATGTATCAATCCTTATATAAATTATGCATAAATCATGATATCATTTATCTAAAACACCATATATCAGTCATGTATCAATCTTTATATCAAGTATGTATCAATTCTCATATCAATCATGTCCAAATCCTTATATTGATTATGTATCACCCCTTGTATCAATCATGTATCAATCCTTGTATCAATTTTGTATCAATTCTTATATCAGTCATGTATCAATCTTTATATCAATTATGTATCAATTCTCATATCAATCATGTCCAAATCCTTATATTGATTATGTATCACCCCTTGTATCAATCATGTATCAATCCTTGTATCAATTATGTATCAATTCTTATATAAATCATGTATCAATCCTTATATCAATTATGTATCAATTCTTATATCAATCATGTATCAATTCTTATATCAATCATGTCCAAATCCTTAAATTGATTATATATCAATCATTGTATCAATCATGTATAATATCAATTAGATATCAATCCTTATATGAATCATGTATCAGTCATGTATAAATCCTTGTAAATCTTACTAATACTATTAATAATAATAGTATAATTAGTATAGTATACTTAGTATATACTTAGTATTAGTATATAGTATACTAATACTATTAATAATAATAAATGTATTTATCATATATGAATCCTTGTATTAATTATGTATCAATAAGATATCAATAATGTATCAATCCTTTTGCCAATTATGTAATAATCCTTATATTAATTATGCATAAATCATTATATCATTTATCTAAAACACCTTACATCAGTCATGTATCAATCCTTCTATCAATTATGTATCAATCCTTATCTCAATTATGTATAAAACCAGGTGAATAAGAAGGAATAGGCAGCTTAAAGGGGTATTCCAGGAAAAAACTTTTTTTTTATATGTATCAACTGGCTCCAGAAAGTTAAACAGATGTATAAATTACTTCTATTAAAAAATCTTAATCCTTTCAGTACTTATGAGCTTCTGAAGTTAAGGTTGTTCTTTTCTGTCTAAGTGCTCTCTGATGACACCTGTCTCGGGAACCGCCCAGTTTAGAAGAGGTTTGCTATGGGGGTTTGCTTCTAAACTGGGCGTTTCCCGAGACAGGTGTCATCAGAGAGCACTTAGACAGAAAAGAACAACCTTAACTTCAGCAGCTCGTAAGTACTGAAAGGATTAAGATTTTTTAATAGAAGTAATTTACAAATCTGTTTAACTTTCTGGAGCCAGTTGATATATATATATATATATATATATATATATATATATAAAAAAGTTTTTTTCCTGCAATACCCCTTTAACAGATATGTATACAGATTCTAACGAGTACAGGTAAAAGGTTGTGTACCCTATACAACCTCTAGATAATGAAAGGAGAAAGGAGAAAGTTACTGTTCTCAAGCTAGATTCTGTGTATGAGGAGAGTAGGAATTAATAAAAAATAGATACTGAGAGAGATATATGAATATTGATTGATTGTTGATTGATTAATAAAATGTATATATATGGATAAAAGTGTGCTATATGTGGGGTGTCTGCAGGGCCCATGCAGACCAACCATAAAACACTAATAATGTAAAAAAAAAAAAAAAAAAGTATATAAAACCGTAATAGAGTAAAAGAAAATAAGAGTACAAATGTTCATGCCGCTGACTTGTTAGCTTATACACGATGGGGTTATATGCATCTACCGCAAAGAAAAACATAGGCTGCTTGGTAGCAGTAGGTATATGTGTTTATAGTAGACAATATTACAAATTGCGCATTTATATATAATATATCTTATTTTGCGCACATGAGAAAAATGTTTGTCAACGTGAAAGTCATTGTAAAGTCATATGGCTCTATGCGCCGTCCTGGAGGTCCTGTGCAATGAGAATTACTTATATGTCTTCTGTGAAGGCTGATGCTATAGGGCAGTGGTCTACAACCTGCGGACCTCCAGATGTTGCAAAACTACAACTCCCAGCATGCCCGGACAGCCAACGGCTGTCCGGGCATGCTGGGAGTTGTAGTTTTGCAACATCTGGAGGTCCGCAGGTTGGAGACCACTGCTATAGGGTATCGGCGCTATGTACCGTTCCTTGTTGTAGGAAAGCAGTGTTAAAGGGGTACTCCGGTGAAAACCTTTTTTCTTTTAAATCAACTGGTGGCAGAAAGTTACACATATTTGTAAATTACTTCTATTAAAAAAATCTTAATCCTTCCTGTACTTATTAGCTGCTGAATACTACTGAGGAAATTCTTTTCTTTTTGGATTGCTCTCTGATGACATCACGAGCACAGTTCTCTCTGCTGATGTTATTCTAATAATAATAACGCTTTATTTATTGTTGTCCTTAGTGGGATTTGACCCCAAGTCCCCAGCACTGCAAGGCAGTAGTGCTAACCACTGAGCCACCATGCTGCCCTTAGCATACATCTGCTATGCATGGTTGCTAAAATGGACAGAGATGTCAGCAGAGAGCACTGTGCTTGTGATGTCATCAGTGTTCCAAAAAGAAAGGCATTTCCTCTGTAGCATTCAGCAGCTAATAAGTACTGGAAGGATTAAGATTTTTTAATAGAAGTAATTTACAAATATGTTTAACTTTCTGCCACCAGTTGATTTAAAAGAAAAAAGGTTTTCACCGGAGTACCCCTTTAATTGCAGTTTGTAGGTGTACGCTGCACGCGCTGCTCACCCGGAGTACGGATCCCACGTAGCTCTCTCACTTACCCGTAATAGGCCAGTTCATCCCTCATTGTCCAGGTAGCAGAAGTACGGTCACGGCGGGCCTGGGGAGGGAGAGGTCCGATGATGCAGGTCAGATGGTGCACGTCCGTCCGTCGCTGAAGCTGGAAGTTGGTAGTTGGTGATGACGTAATGATTGGCGGTTTTCCCACTGGCTTGCAGAGCGCATTCAATATGATATGATATATGAGGCTTAGATGCTTGATGTGGTAATGTACTCTCAATACCGGCTAGACACGTTTCAAGACCCTCTTGTTCTCTTCTTCAATAGCTAATGTGGTTTAGAAGTCCATTTGGCTCTTTTTATTTGGTCTGGGTGAACGTAACTGATTGTTCAAATTGGTGCTGTGCAGAAAATGTGGACTGGAACAGAAAACCAGAATTGGACCAGAAAAGTTCAGGATCAAAATTTTCTCTCAATACGTGTAAACAGTGGTGGAAAATTAGAGTGTGTGTATATATATATATATATATATATATATATATATATATATATATATATAAATAACATAAGGAATTGATAATAAAAATGAAAATAATAATAGATGTAATAGAAATGATGGATGGTCTGGAATAGGAAGGTAGTGACAAATATGTACACACACACACACACACACACACATATACGGTATATATATATATATATATATATATATATATATATATATATACATAACATAAGGAATTGATAATAAAAATAATAATAATAGCTGTAATAGAAATGATGGACGGTTTGGAGTAGGAAGGTAGTGACAAATATGTACATATATATATATATATATATATATATATATATATATAGTAAATTTGAGTAGCCGTATTAGTCCAGTGATGCAGATGCAAATCATAAGATGTTGCAGTATCTTGTAATACCTTTTTTATTGGACTAACAGCATTTTGTAGAGAAGCTTTCGGGATTCCTCCCTTTATCAAGTCCAAAGCAAATCTAAGCTCACAAGCAGAAGACACAGGTTACATCTCACAAATATGCAGGGGTTAACACAATATATGTGGAGAATTCACACTAAGATGGGCCATAACTTGTCCTGTTATGGGAACATAGACTGAATAGATAAGAATGAGAAAAAGGGGGAGGGTGGGGGGAGAGACTGATAATTATGGGAGTTGTTGTATATGGGACTTCCAGTACCTTTCTCCACAAGCTCCGCTCTGTAGTTCCTGGTGAATGTGTCAATCCGGCTTGCAAGCCACACTCCATCTCACAAAGACATGCCCACATTTAAAGCCTCACCCCTAGTCCCACAAAGACACGCCACCTTCTATTTTCAGCTTACAATATCTTCATCACAAATCAGTCCCACCTGAGGACAGAATATGAGGATGGAACATGAGGACAGGATATGAGGATGGACATAAGGTCGGGATATGATGACAGGATATGAGGTCAGGATATGAGGACAGGATATGAGGACGGTATATGAGGTCGGGATTCAAAGACGGGATACGAGGACGGGATGTGAGGACGGGATATGAGGACGCGATATGAGGACGGGATATGAGGTCAAGATAGAAGGACAGGAAATGAGGTTGAGATAGGAGGTCTGGATGGGAGGACGGGATATGAGGACAGGATATAAGGTTGAGAAATGAGGACGGAATATGAGGATGGGATAGGAGGTCGGGATTGGAGGTCAGGATATGAGGACGGGATAGGAGGTTGAGATAGAAGGACGGGATAGGAGGTCTGAATAGGAGGATGGGATATAAGGTTGAGAAATAAGGACGGAATATGAGGACGGAATATGAGGATGGGATAGGAGGTCGGGATATGAGGACGGGATAGGAGGTCGAGATAGGAGGTCGGGATAGGAGGTCGGGATAGGAGGTCGGGATAGGAGGTAAGGATATGAGGATGGGATGTGAGGACAGGATATGAGGCTGGGATAGGAAGACGGGATATGAGGTTGAGATATTATGACGGGATATGAGGTTGAGATATGAGGACTGGATATGGGGTTGGGATATGACAACAATATCTGAGGATTAGGAAGGAAAAAGCGGGCAACGCCGGGTACTTAGCTAGTTATGTATAAAACCCTATATCAATTCGATATCAATCTTTGTATCAATCAGGTAGAAGGTTGAGATAGGAGGACGGGATAGGAGGACAGGGTAGGAGGACGGGATAGGAGGTCGGGATAGGAGGTCGGGATAGGAGGTCGGGATAGGAGGTCGGGATAGGAGGTCAGGATATGAGGATGGGATGTGAGGACAGGATATGAGGCTGGGATAGGAGGACGGGATATGAGGTCGAGATATGAGGACAGGATAGGAGGTCAGGATATGAGGTTGAGATATTATGACGGGATATGAGGTTGAGATATGAGGACTGGATATGGGGTTGGGATATGACAACAATATCTGAGGATTAGGAAGGAAAAAGCGGGCAACGCCGGGTACTTAGCTAGTTATGTATAAAACCCTATATCAATTCGATATCAATCTTTGTATCAATCAGGTATCAATCATTTAATAATCCTTGTATCAATCATGTATCTTATTTTGTATCAAACATATATTAATCATTGTAAATATTATAAATATCTTGTTATTATTAGAGATGTCGCGAATTGTTCGCCGGCGAACAGTTCCCGACGAACTTAGCATTAGCATGTTCGCGTTCGCATCGCCGGGCGAACATATGTGAAGTTCCATTCGCCCCCTATACTTTAACATTGCGGTAAACTTTGACCCTGTGAGTCAGAGTCAGCAGACACATTACAGCCAACCAGCAGCAGTCCCTCCCTTCCAGACCCTCCTACCTCTTGCACGGACGCCATTTTACCTTCATTCGGCATGCTGCAGGCTTAGGAAGTGGAGGGTCAGAGAAGCTGCTCCTGCTGTATAGGGAAAGCGATAGCTAGGTTGCTGCTAGGTGATGTATTCAGGGTCCACTTTACTCCTAAAGCACTAGTCTAACATCTGCTTTAAGGACAGCACCCAAAAGAGCCCTTTTTAGGGCTCAAATATCAGTCCGTGTGTCTTGCAACAGCTGGAGGCACCCTGGTTGGGAGGGAACCGCTGGTTAAAAGGGGTACTCCAGTGTAAAACTTAATTTCCTTCAAGCAACTAACTACAGTATTAAAAGGGCTATAAGTTCAGTCCGTTTGTCTTGCAACTGCTGGAGGCACCCTGGTTGGGGACCTCTGCTTAAAAGGGGGACTCCGCTGGCAACCTTTTTTGCTCATTGTCCCACTAGTGCAAATCACATTTGGTGTGACAGTTGTTCAAATAAAAAAAATAAAAAAACTTTTTGGGCTGTGAAATAAAACCAGTGCTGCCTAAAGGGGGGCTCTAACTATTTTCTGCCTAATATGGGGTAATCTATGTGCTGCCTAAAGGGGGCTCTAACTATGTGCTGCCTAAAGGGGGCTCTGTGTGCTGCATTAAAGGGAGGCTCTACCTATGTGCTGCCTAACATGGAGGAATCTATGTACTGCCTAAAGGGGGGCTCTAACTATGTGCTGCCTAACATGGGGGAACCTATGTGCTGCCTAAAGGGAGGCTCTACCTATGTGCTGCCTAAAGGGGGGCTCTAACTATGTGCTGCCTAATATGGGGGAATCTATGTGAAGCCTAAAGGGGGATCTAACTATGTGATGCCTAAAGGGGGGCTCTATGTGCTGCCTAAAGGGGGCACGTTATTCCAAAGAATTTAGGAATAATAGGTGATTTATGCCCTTTATGGATTAAAACCAGACTCTACATCAACTATGTAATTTTCCATGGGAGTTTTGCCAAGGATCCCCCTCCAGCACGCCACAGTCCAGGTATAAGTCCCCTTGAAACAACTTTTAAATCACTATTGTGGCCAGAAAGAGTCCCTGTTGGTTTTAAAATTCGCCTGCCCATTGAAGTCAATGGCGGTTCTCCCGGTTCGCCGGTACGCGAACATTTGCGGATGTTCGCGTTCGCCGTTCGCGAACCGAAAATTTTATGTTCGCGACATCACTAGTTATTATGTTGTTGTTACTTTCATTGAGTGAAGTCGGTGTAGAACAATAGTCCCCAAACTGTTGGAAAACTACAAGTCCCAGTTTGCACGGACAACCTTCGGCGTCATCTTCTTTGGTTCCCCTTTAAATTTCAGGCATCTAGAATGAACTTCTGTCCTGTCCTTTATGTTAATACACCCGGCTGTATCCAGTCTCAATACTAAAAGTAATTTGTACCTGTTCCATATACAATAGTTACTTATCAGCAAATCTCCGGTGCTGCGGGAGCGACGTCTTGTGCCGCCTGTTATCAGCCGCACTTTATCTATTAGTCTATAACAAAGGTAAACATGGCCCTTATTATGTAGTATAACGAAGATAACATTGTAATAAAGGAGAGTTCGGAGGCATTTTTTGTTCAGGTAAAGTTTTACAGGAAACTTTATATTTAAACTTTATATTAAAGGGATGGTCTGGTTAAAGACAACTTAAACCTTATCCACAGGATAGGGAAAAAGTGTCTGATCACGGGGGTCTGACTGCTGGGACCTCCCCCCCCCGATCCCCTGAACTGGACTCTCTAAAAGGAGAGTGTGCTGCAGACAGGCGACAGAATGCCCCAGCCAGTGATCATGTGATTGCAATATCTGGGCATGACATTGTCTGCGGGGGAATAGGGAGAGGTGAGTATGTGCCCAAGGCATTAGGCCCAGGAGTCTGCTTTTCGTAGAGGCTAGGGCAGGGGTTCCCAAGCAGGGCAAATCTACAACTTCCATCATGCCCAGACTGCCTTAGGCTTGCTGGAAGTTGTAGTTTTGCAACTGCTGGAGGCACACTGGTTGGGAAACACTGGTCTAGACTATTGTCCCGGACAGTGATCGTAAGACCCAATTACTGTAGGGGAATGAGAATAGGTGAGTATATACTCAGGACATTAGCAGAGGACACTAGTCTGCTCTTCCTAAAGTCTAGGGCAGTGTTCCCCAAACATAGTGCCTCCAGCTGTTGCAAAACTAGTTTTGCAGGAGCTGGAAGCACCTTGGTTTGGAAACACTGGTCTGGACTATTGCCCCAGCCAGTAATCATGTGATTGCAAGATCCGGGCACGACATTGTCTGTGGGGGAATGGGGAGAGATGAGTATGTATCAAGGACATTATGCTAGAAGACTAGCTCTAGAGTCTAGGGCAGGGGTTCCCAATTAGGGCAAAACTACAACTCCCAGAATGCCCGTACTCCCTTCGGCTTGCTGGGAGCTTTCGCTTTGTAACCGCTGGAGGCACACTGCTTGGGAGACACTGATCTAGACAATTGTTCTGGACAGTGATCATGAGACCCAATTACTGCAGAAGAATGAGGAAAGACGAATATATACCCAGGACATTAGCCCAGGAGACCAGCATGCTCTCCCTAGAGTCTACATCAGTGTTTCCCAACAAAGGTGCCTCCAGCTGTTGCAAAACTACAACTCTCAGCATGCTTGGTAAACACTGGTCTAGACTATTGCCCCAGCCAGTGATCATGTGATTGCAAGATTCAGGCACGACATTGTCTGCGGGGGGAATGGGAAGAGGTGAGTATGTGCCCAAGGCATTGGCCCAGGAGCCTGCTTTTCGTAGAGGCTAGGGCAGGGGTTCCCAAGCAGGGCAAAACTACAACTTCCATCATGCCCAGACTGCCTTAGGCTTGCTGGAAGTTGTAGTTTTGCAACTGCTGGAGGCACACTGGTTGGGAAACACTGGTCTAGACTATTGTCCCGGACAGTGATCGTAAGACCCAATTACTGTAGGGGAATGAGAATAGGTGAGTATATACTCAGGACATTAGCAGAGGACACTAGTCTGCTCTTCCTAAAGTCTAGGGCAGTGTTCCCCAAACATAGTGCCTCCAGCTGTTGCAAAACTAGTTTTGCAGGAGCTGGAAGCACCTTGGTTTGGAAACACTGGTCTGGACTATTGCCCCAGCCAGTAATCATGTGATTGCAAGATCCGGGCACGACATTGTCTGTGGGGGAATGGGGAGAGATGAGTATGTATCAAGGACATTATGCTAGAAGACTAGCTCTAGAGTCTAGGGCAGGGGTTCCCAACTAGGGCAAAACTACAACTCCCAGAATGCCTGTACTCCCTTCGGCTTGCTGGGAGCTTTCGCTTTGTAACCGCTGGAGGCACACTGCTTGGGAGACACTGATCTAGACAATTGTTCCGGACAGTGATCATGAGACCCAATTACTGCAGAAGAATGAGGAAAGACGAATATATACCCAGGACATTAGCCCAGGAGACCAGCATGCTCTCCCTAGAGTCTACATCAGTGTTTCCCAACAAAGGTGCCTCCAGCTGTTGCAAAACTACAACTCTCAGCATGCTTGGTAAACACTGGTCTAGACTATTGCCCCAGCCAGTGATCATGTGATTGCAAGATTCAGGCACGACATTGTCTGCGGGGGGAATGGGAAGAGGTGAGTATGTGCCCAAGGCATTGGCCCAGGAGCCTGCTTTTCGTAGAGGCTAGGGCAGGGGTTCCCAAGCAGGGCAAAACTACAACTTCCAGCATGCCCAGACTGCCTTAGGCTTGCTGGGAGTTGTAGTTTTGCAACTGCTGGAGGCACACTGGTTGGGAAACACTGGTCTAGATTATTGTCCTGGACAGTGATCATAAGACCCAATTACTGTAGGGGAATGAGGAGAGGTGAGTATATACCCAGGACATTAGCAGAGAACACTAGATTGCTCTTCCTAAAGTCTAGGGCAGTCTCTCCCAAACATAGTGCCTCCAGCTGTTGCAAATCTACAACTCCCAGCATGCCCGGACAGCCAACATGCTGGGAGTTGTTGTTTTGCAACAGCTAAAGGCACCTTGGTTGGGATACACTGGTCTAGACTATTGCCCCAGCCAGTGATCATGTGACTCCAAGATCCAGGCACGATATTGTCTGCGGGGGGAATGGGGAGAGATGAGTATGTGTAAAGGACATTATTCCAGAAGACTAGCTCTAGAGTCTAGGGCAGGGGTTCCCAACTAGGGCAAAACTACAACTCCCAGCATGCCCGTACTGCCTCAGGCTTGCTGGGAGCTTTTGCTTTATAACAGCTGGAGGCACCTGTGTTGGGAAACATTGATCCAGCTTTTGATGCTATGGGGGGGGGGGGGGGGGGCATAAAATGGACGCAATTGCACCAACTGGTTGCGCAATTTTAGAGTATATTATGTATTTATATATTCCTACTATAATCTCTAAAAATTTTCCTCCATCTCATTTCACTTCAGTGGCGGTTCGTTCTGGACACGTGTAATGAAACGCGATCCTCATTACCTGTGTAGACTTTATTACCACAGGTGACCGCGGAGATGAATACATCCCGCCACGGACTGTAACACAGCCGGATATCGTATTCCTATCGGCATCTGGGATTTGAGCCTCGTCCGCTCTCGTATCGTAAAACGCACTCGAAAAACTCCGCTCCATAACCCGCGAGTTAATCTAAACGACGGCGCTTATTTCTCAGGAGAGACTACTAAGACGGTCATGTATGGTTATTCGTGAATAAATGAAGATTCTCGCCGCCGCGGAGACCAGGACGGCGTATTTACACCTTGATTAAACACAATGTCTTCTAGTCCGGTGTGAATGGGATTTTCGGAAAGTAAATTGGATATTGTAATTAAAGTAGCGCACTTAATGCGTGGAGACGGCGGTCGGGGCTCATAGCATCTTTTCAGGAAAGGAGGAGAAACAAATTAATTTATCAACGAAGAAGAATTCTAGGAAGCGAGAGCGAAGCTGGTTGTTTACCTTGGCAAATATAGACATTTTTTCCATTTTCCCTTGACCTTATAGCTGATGGCGTTGAGCGTGCAGGTTTATCATTCATGGCAGAACAGCAGGGGGATGCTGAAACACTGTGGCAAAACTTCTACAAAGCTAGGGTTCGGAATCTTGACCGATAAGGACAACATACCTGGATCACCTTCAAGATTGGGCACATTGTGCAGGTGACTAGGTCAGAGCAAGACCAAAATGTCCGGTCTTGTAAGATGTTCCCGGTATGTAGTGGTTAGTACTGACCAAACAGTGAAGTAGGGGACAGTGGAGTAGAGGTCAGTGGAGTAGGGGATAGTGGAGTAGAGGACAGTGGAGTAGGGGAAAGTGGAGTAGGGGACAGTGGAATAGAGGACAGTGGAGTAGGGGATAGTGGAGTAGAGGACAGTGGAGTAGAGGACAGAGGAGTAGGGCACAGTGAAGTAGAGGACAGTGGAGTAGAGGACAGTGGAGTAGAGAACCGAGGAGTAGGGGACAGTGAAGTAGAGGACAGTGGAGTATGGGACAGTGGAGTAGAGGACAGTGGAATAGAGGACAGTGAAGTAGAGGACAGTGAAATAGGGGACAATGAAGTAGGGGACAGTGGAGTAGGGGACAGTGAAGTAGGGGACAGTGGAGTAGGGGACAGTGAAGTAGGGGACAGTGGAGTAGGGGACAGTGGAGTAGAGGACAGTGGAGTAGAGGACAGTGGAATAGAGGACAGCGGAGCAGGGGACAGTGGAGTAGGGGACAGTGGAATAGGGGACAGTGGAATAGGGGACAGCGGAGGAGGGGACAGCGGAGGAGGGGACAGCGGAGGAGGGGACAGCGGAGGAGGTGACAGTGAAGTAGAGAACAGTGGAGTAGGGGACAGTGGAGTAGAGGACAGTGGAGTAGGGGACAGTGGAATAGAGGACAGTGGAGTAGGGGACAGTGAAGTAGGGGACAGTGGAGTAGGGGACAGTGGAGTAGGGGACAGTGGAGTAGAGGACAGTGAAGTGGCGGACAGTGGAGTAGAGGACAGTGGAGTAGAGGACAGTGAAGTAGGGGACAGTGGAATAGGGGACAGCGGAGTAGGGTACAGTGGAGCAGGGGACAGTGGAGTAGAGGACAGTGAAGTAGGGGACAGTGGAATAGGGACAGTGAAATAGGGACAGTGGAGCAGGGGACAGTGGAGTAGAGGACAGTGAAGTAGGAGACAGTGGAGTAGAGGACAGTGGAGTAGAGGACAGTGGAGTAGAGGACAGTGGAGTAGGGGACAGTGGAATAGGGGACAGCGGAGTAGGGTACAGTGGAGCAGGGGACAGTGGAGTAGAGGACAGTGAAGTAGGGGACAGTGGAATAGGGACAGTGAAATAGGGACAGTGGAGCAGGGGACAGTGGAGTAGAGGACAGTGAAGTAGGGGACAGTGGAGTAGGGGACAGTGGAGTAGGGGACAGTGGAGTAGGGGACAGCGGAGTAGGGGACAGCGGAGTAGGGGACAGTGGAGTAGGGGACAGTGGAATAGGGACAGTGGAGTAGGGGACAGTGGAGTAGGGGACAGTGGAGTAGGGGACAGTGGAGTAGGGGACAGTGGAATAGGGACAGTAGAGTAGAGGACAGTGAAGTAGGGGACAATGAAGTAGGGGACAGTGGAATAGGGACAGTGGAATAGGGACAGTGGAATAGGGACAGTGGAGTAGGGGACAGTGAAGTAGGGGACAATGAAGTAGGGGACAGTGAAGTAGGGGACAGTGAAGTAGGGGACAGTGGAGTAGGACACAGCGGAGTAGGGGACAGTGGAGTAGGGGACAGTGAAGTAGGGGACAGTGGAGTAGGGGACAGTGAAGTAGGGGACAGGGGAGTTCTCTCTCATCTCGGCTTTGGTCCTCGCTCTCTCCATAGGTTTCCTATGTAATTCATCCATCATGTATTCCTTCTCTTTGTTCTTTCTGTTCCGCTGATAATTCCTTCATATTCGCAGTCACCAGACAAAGATTTATCAGACACTCAGAAGCCTCCTCCAGCAACATCAAAGCATTCTCACTATCCCTCTTCTAGAACCTCAATTTACCTTGTACATTCTATTGCTGTACGTTTCAGCACCTTGGACAGTGCAGTTAATCCTTGTAGGATATACTGGTGATTTAGTAATGTTTTTATAGATCAGTGTTTACTAGTAGAGAGGAGGGAGGGAGAGAGGGAGAGAGAGAAGAGAGAGAGAGGGAGAGAGAGAGAGGAGAGAGAGGGAGATTGGAGGGAGAGAGAGAGGAGAGAGGGAGAGAGGAGAGAGGGAGAGAGGAGAGAGAGAGAGAAGGAGGGTGAGAGAGAGAGGAGAGAGAGAGAGAAGGAGGGTGAGAGAGGAGAGAGAGAGAGAAGGAGGGTGAGAGAGGAGAGAGAGAGGAGGGAGGGTGAGAGAGGAGAGAGAGAGAAGGAGGGTGAGAGAGGAGAGAGAGAGGAGGGAGAGGGAGATTGGAGGGAGAGAGAGAGGAGAGAGGGAGAGAGGAGAGAGAGAGAGAAGGAGGGTGAGAGAGAGAGGAGAGAGAGAGAGAAGGAGGGTGAGAGAGGAGAGAGAGAGAGAGAAGGAGGGTGAGAGAGGAGAGAGAGAGGAGGGAGGGGGAGAGAGAGAGGAGAGAGAGAGAGAGAGAGAGAGAGAGAGAGAGAAGGAGGGTGAGAGAGGAGAGAGAGAGAGAGAAGGAGGGTGAGAGAGGAGAGAGAGAGGAGGGGGGGGGGAAGAGAGAGACGGCTGCCTAGGTAAATACCCATTTATACCTGTCTTCAACCAAGTCACTGTTCCTGCTACTGTACATGCTGTAAAAATATCATTGTACAAGGTTCCTCATCTAAGAGACATCGGTTACGTTAGGGAGGAGAACACTAAACAAGGGCCTCTCTGCAATACACGGATACCTTCCACAGCCTACTTTTTGAGTTGACGCTGCTTGCCTGCCACTTCTGGGAGACTTCTCCTGATACAACCTTTCAAGTTTTGCGTCGCAGGACCAGAGTCACATTGTAAAAAAAAAGTCTACATATTGCACCACAGTGAACCACCCTGTGAAGATCCTCATCAGCAGTTTCAGCACTATGGGAACAGCTTAAAGAGTTACTCCACCAAAAAAAAATCTTATCCCTTATCCAAATGATAGGGGATAAGATGTCTGATCGCGGGGGTCCCGCCGCTGGGGACCCCCGCGATATCCGGCGTGGCACCCTAGTCATCCGTGCACGGAGCAATAGACATATTCCCATAGACATGAATCCCATAGACATGAATGGAGGGGGCGTGGCGTGACATCACGAACACAGAAGCTCCAAGCTTCCATGTTCCGGACACTGCTGCTGCCGGCCGGGCAGCTTTGGATAGGGGATAAGATGTTTTTCGGCAGAGTACCCCTTTAACTGCTCCTCTTAGCTTTCTTTAACCCCACAGTAGCAGCATATATGGGATCTGATATCATGTAAGATAAGAGGGGATCAGCAGGAGTGTGAATTCAGCTCTGGATGTGACTGGAGTATAAAACCTGATATAGAAGATGAATGACATCCAGTGTTGTAGTTCTCCAGCCTCCTATATGATGTATAATGTTTGGCCCATACTCCCCTCCGGCCGGTCTCTGTGTATAGTGAAGTTCCTCGCTGTCGCGGTCAGATGAGAGGCTCCGCCGCGCACGTCCTTACACTCTGACTTATTGTCTCCGCCGTCCACAGAACAATGAGACGATGACTACGGGAGACATTTTCCCGGAGGGGGCACCTGCTCGGCTGACAACGCGTATCTTTCATGTCGGAGAAGTGCGCCTGCCCTTTTCTCAATGTTTTTTTGCGCTCTCCCCGGCGGCTCCACAATTCTTTTCTCTTAAATGCCGATTTGATATCCCTCAAACAAAAAACACACAGTGATCCTGAATTAATAGCAAATGTCTGAAGTCCTGATCAATCTGAAATACTCTGTGCTGCTGGGAAACCTGCTTCTTCCACTACATCAGAGGACAAAGAACGGGAGATGGAAGCTTGGAAACGCTGATGTCAGTTACTGGAGTTGTCAGGTAATATCTTTTATTTAGGTTCATTATAAACACAACAACGCGTTTCAGGGAATTAATGACCTTTTCATCAGGCACTTGATGAAAGGGTCATTATTACCCTGAAACGCGTTGTGTTGATAATGAACCTACATAAAAGATATTACCTGACTACTCCAGTAACTGACATTAGCAGCGCGTTTCCAAGCTTCCATCTCCCATTCTTTGTCCTCTGATCCGATACACGCCGGTGGATCCGGCGTGGGAAGCCGCAGCAGCTGATTCCTTCTCTTCCATGCAAAACGATTGTTTGGGTATGTCCACACTACGGATATGTCACCGAATCTCCACTCGCGGAATTCAGCAAGCGGAGATTCAGCCTGGCGGCTGGCGGCGGCGCTAGGGCCGCGCGGCACTACGCCGTCACCATTGATGGCTATGCAGTGCTCGCGGACTTCCGCACAAAGAACGAACATGTTCTTTCTTTCCGTGGAACAATTTCAGCGGCGGAATTGTCCACTGCTGAAATTCCGCAGTGTGAACGGGTCTAGCGGAAGACTGATTCACACTAATGCTAACGATCACTTTGCGGAATTACACTCACAGAAAAGCTCACAATGAAGCTCTCCTGTGCATTTAATGTCTTCCACTACATAACTCATTATGTGACCAGCCACAAGATCAGCACACTCCTCTCCTTAAATACTGTGCTGCTGGGGACGGGGCCCCTCTTACTGTGTGTCTATTACCGTCTACAAAATCACACCGGATGCTGCACTGTACATGTTTTGTAATTGATTTGATATAATAACAATAGCAGCAGATAATACAAAAAGATACAATTTCTTACAAACAAAGATTTGAGAAGTTCATAACACACAAGAACATTGAAACATTAACACAACATTGTGATTGTCCTATTGACCTACAGGTCAATCTTAATTTTAGGATATCCTAAATGACAGGAATGTACTCCAGAGATGCACTCTTAATTCTGCAGGCTCCACAAATGATATCTCGGAGTGTTCCTGCTTTCTTAGTGTCTGCACAGATCTTGTCCTGATGATTGTCATTATGTGTAATGTTGTTGTAACATTGGGCGCTTTAAATACAAACAACTGAATGGTGAGCTTGGCTAAGGTGTGCGTGTGGGGGGTGGATACTGGTCTGGTTGGGTATACTCTTCTAGTATGGTATACTCTTCAGGTTGGGTATACTGGTCTAGTTGGGTTTACTCTTCTAGTATGATATACTCTTCAGGTTGAGTATACTTATCTGGTAGGGTATACTGGTCTGGTTGAGTATACTCTTCTGTTATGGTATACTCTTCAGGTTGGTCTGGAAGGGTACACTCTTCTGGTTGGGTATACCGTTTTGGTTGGGTATACTCTTCTTATATGGTATACTCTTCTGGTTGGGTGTACTCTTCTAGTATGGTATACTTTTCTGGTTTGGTATACTCTTCTAGTACGGTATACTCTTCTTGTATGGTATACTCTTCTGGTTGGGTATATTCTTCTGGTATGGTATAGTCTTCTGGTTTGGTATATTCTTCCTGTATGGTATACTCTTCTAATATGGTATACTCTTCTGGTGGGGTATACTCTTCTGGTGGGGTATACTCTTCTGGTATGGTATAGTCTTCTAGTTTGGTATATTCTTCTGGTTTTGTATATTCTTCTTGTATGGTATACTCTTCTGGTATGGTATACTCTTCTGGTTCGGTATACTCTTCTGGTGGGGTATACTCTTCTGGTGGGGTATACTCTTCTGGTGGGGTATACTCTTCTGGTTGGGTATACTCTTCTGGTTGGGTATACTCTTCCGGTTGGGTATACTCTTCCGGTTGGGTATACTCTTCCGGTTGGGTGTACTCTTCCGGTTGGGTGTACTCTTCCGGTTGGGTGTACTCTTCCGGTTGGGTGTACTCTTCCGGTGTGGTGTACTCTTCCGGTGGGGTATTCTCTTCTGGTGGGGTATTCTCTTCTGGTGGGGTATATTCTTCTGGTGGGGTATACTCTTCTGGTGGGGTATACTCTTCTGGTGGGGTATACTCTTCTGGTGGGGTATAGTCTTCTGGTTGGGTATAGTCTTCTGGTTTGGTATAGTCTTCTGGTTTGGTATAGTCTTCTGGTGGGGTATACTCTTCTGGTGGGGTATACTCTTCTGGTTGGGTATACTCTTCTGGTTGGGTATACTCTTCTGGTTGGGTATACTCTTCTGGTTGGGTATACTCTTCTGGTTGGGTATACTCTTCTGGTTGGGTATACTCTTCTGGTGGGGTATACTCTTCTGGTGGGGTATACTCTTCTGGTGGGGTATACTCTTCTGGTGGGGTATACTCTTCTGGTGGGGTATACTCTTCTGGTGGGGTATACTCTTCTGGTTGGGTATACTCTTCTGGTTTGGTATACTCTTCTGGTTTGGTATACTCTTCTGGTTTGGTATACTCTTCTGGTTGGGTATAGTCTTCTGGTTCGGTATAGTCTTCTGGTTTGGTATAGTCTTCTGGTTTGGTATACTCTTCTAAAATGGTATACTCTTCTGGTGGGGTATACTCTTCTGGTTGGGTATACTCTTCTGGTTGGGTATACTCTTCTGGTTGGGTACACTCTTCTGGTTGGGTACACTCTTCTGGTTGGTTATACTCTTGTTGTATGGTATACTTTTCTGATATGTGTACTCTACTGGTGGGCTATACTCTTCTGGTTGGGTATACTCTTCCGGTGGGGTGTACTGTTCTGGTGGGGTATTCTCTTCTGGTGGGGTATACTCTTCTGGTGGGGTATACTCTTCTGGTGGGGTATACTCTTCTGGTGGGGTATACTCTTCTGGTTGGGTATACTCTTCTGGTTTGGTATACTCTTCTGGTTGGGTATAGTCTTCTGGTTTGGTATACTCTTCTAAAATGGTATACTCTTCTGGTGGGGTATACTCTTCTGGTTGGGTATACTCTTCTGGTTGGGTATACTCTTCTGGTTGGGTATACTCTTGTTGTATGGTATACTTTTCTGATATGTGTACTCTACTGGTGGGCTATACTCTTCTGGTTGGGTATACTCTTCTGGTGGGGTATACTCTTCTGGTGGGGGTATACTCTTCTGGTGGGGTATACTCTTCCGGTTCGGTATACTCTTCTGCTTGGGTATACTCTCCTGGTTGCGTATACTCTTGTTGTATGGTATACTTTTCTGATATGTGTTCTCTACTGGTAGGGTATACTCTTCTGGTTGGGTATACTCTCCTGGTTACGTATTGTATGGTATACTTTTCTGATATGTGTACTCTACTGGTTGGGTATACTCATATGGTTTGTTAAACAGGTCTCACATAATAAATACATCCGGTAGGGGATCTTGGTGAAGTTGGAACTCGCTAGAAAGAAAAAAGGAAAGAAAGGAAAGATCAGGACAGACAAGTGCCATATGTTTATTATAGATAACCGCTGTAGGGATTGCAATAATGTTACATTTTATCACAGTAGGATACAGTTTGGTTAATGTAGCAGAGCTCAGGTTGTTATTTGGCACAGCATTCCCTGATATCACATACTGGGTTATCTATGGATTGTAGGTACAATTTGCATAGTCATTTTTCCTTTTTTCCCTTAGTCACAGTTGCCCAATAACTTCTTCCTTATCCCACTGGTGATGTCCACTGCAATAGACAGCATTCTATAAAAATGCTCAATTAGATACTCATATATGTATGATATAGAAGTTGTATGTACTATTTATTTGGGGACTGTTCTTTATCTTGGCATTGTATGGTACTATAATTGGGTATAATATGATACTTTATCTGGACATTGTATGGTACTAGATCTGGGTATAGTATGATACTTTATCTGGGCACTGAAAGACGCCACCTGGATGTTTTACAGCATCAATGAGCAATGCTTCTGTTATCTTTATTGGAGCTGTATATACTATTAAGTTGAGGTTTTTATCTGGGCATAATATGAGGGGAGATTTATCAAACCCTAAGAAGAGAATAAGTTGACCTGTTGCCCATAGCAACCAATCAGATCGCTTCTATAATTTTTAAAAATGCCTCTGAAAAATGAAAGAAGCGATCTGATTGGTTGCTATGGGCAACTGGTCAACTTTTCCTCTGGACAGGTTTTGATAAATCTCGCCCATTGTTCTTTATCTGGACACTGTGTGGTATTTTATCTGGACATTGTATGATACTTTATCTGGATATTGTACAGTACTTTATCTGGATATTGTATAGTACTCTATCTGGATATTGTATGAATCTTTATCTGGACATTGTATGGTACTTTATCTGGACATTGTACAGTACTTTATCTGGACATTGTATGATACTTTATCTGGACATTGTATGATACCTTATCTGGACATTGTATGATATACTTTATCTGGGCATTGTACTGTACTTTATCAGGACATTGTATAGTACCTAATCTGGACATTAAGGAAGGACGGATCCAGCTCAATGCAGATAAAATCCAGTTTAATCCTTAGGACAAGGAAGGAACAAGTACGGGGTGAGCTGGTTTCATTTTGTTTGCTCTTTATGTGGACATTGTATAGTACTTTATCTGGACATTGTATGGTACTTTATCTGGACATTGTATGGTACTTTATCTGGACATCGTATGGTACTTTATCTGGACATTGTATGGTACTTTATCTGGACATCGTATGGTACTTTATCTGGACATAGTATGGTACTTTATCTGGACATAGTATGGTACTTTATCTGGACATCGTATGGTACTTTATCTGGACATTGTATGATACTTTATCTGGACATTGTATGGTACCTTATCTGGACATTGTATGATACCTTATCTGGACATTGTATGATACCTTATCTGGACATTGTATGATACCTTATCTCGACATTGTATGATACCTTATCTCGACATTGTATGGTACTTTATCTGGACATTGTATGATACTTTATCTGGACATTGTATGGTACTTTATCTTGACATTGTATAGTACTTTATCTGGATATTGTATGGTACTTTATCTGGACATTGTATGGTACTTTATCTGGACATTGTATAGTACTTTATCTGGACATTGTATGGCACTTTATCTGGACATTGTATGGTACTTTATCTGGACATTGTATGGTACTTTATCTGGACATTGTACTGTACGTTTTCTGGACATTGTATGGTACTTTATCTGGACATTGTACTGTACGTTATCTGGACACTGGAAACCACTAGCCCTCCTGATATGGTAGACAGGCCTTGCGGGATATCCTGGTCTGGTTGGCTATCCTGGTCTGAATCAAGAGCACTAGAAAGACAAAAGGAAAGAAGAAAAAAGATCAGGACAGACAAGTGCCGCATGTTTATTATAGATAACAGCTGTAGGGATTGTTCCATTCTATCACATTAGGATACAGTTTGGTTAATGAAGCAGAGCTCAGGTTCCCTGATATCATATACTGGGTTATCTATACATTGTAGGTACCAGGAGGTCACTATCTGGGCACTGCAGAGTACTGGGCACTGGATGCACTATGTATAATTGTATGTTCTTGCTGTACAATGTTCAGCATTATATGAAAATGCTCATTATGCTACTATGCACTGTATATCTGGGCGCCAAATAACACTATCTGGGAGCTGTGTAACATCACCTGAGCAATTCATATATCAATGTACAGAAGCTGTATGTACCAAACTTTATTTGGACATTGTATGGTACTATATCAGGGCATAATATATTACTTCATCTGGACATTGTATGATACTTTATCTGGACATTGTATGGTACTATATCAGGGCATAATATATTACTTTATCTGGACATTGTATGGTACTTTATCTGGACATTGTATGGTACTATATCAGGGCATAATATATTACTTCATCTGGACATTGTATGGTACTTTATCTGGACATTGTATGGTACTTTATCTGGACATTGTATGGTACTTTATCTGGACATTGTATGGTACTTTATCTGGACATTGTATGGTACTTTATCTGGACATTGTATGGTACTTTATCTGGACATTGTATGGTACTTTATCTGGACATTGTATGGTACTTTATCTGGACATTGTATGGTACTTTATCTGGACATTGTATGGTACTTTATCTGGACATTGTATGGTACTTTATCTGGACATTGTATGGTACTTTATCTGGACATTGTATGGTACTTTATCTGGACATTGTATGGTACTTTATCTGGACATTGTATGGTACTTTATCTGGACATTGTATGGTACTTTATCTGGACATTGTATGGTACTTTATCTGGACATTGTATGGTACTTTATCTGGACATTGTATGGTACTTTATCTGGACATTGTATGGTACTTTATCTGGACATTGTATGATACTTTATCTGGACATTGTATGATACTTTATCTGGACATTGTATGGTACTTTATCTGGACATTGTATGGTACTTTATCTGGACATTGTATGGTACTTTATCTGGACATTGTATGGTACTTTATCTGGACATTGTACAGTACTTTATCTGGACATTGTATGTTACTTTATCTGGACATTGTATGGTACTTTATCTGGACATTGTATGGTACTATATCTGGACATTGTATGGTATTATATCTGGACATAATATATTACTTTATCTGGACATTGTATGGTATTATATCAGGGCATAATATATTACTTTATCTGGGTATCAGCATCACTGGACAATAGGCAATGCACATGTTATCTTTATAGGAGCTGTATATACTGTTTAGATCTTTATCAAGACATAGTATGGTAATTTATCTGGACATTGTATAATACTTCATCTGGACATTGTATGGTACTTTATCCGGATATTGTATGATACTTTATCCGGATATTGTATGATACTTTATCTGGACATTGTATGGTACTTTATCTGGGCATTGTATGGTACTTTATCTAGACATAGTATGGTACTTTATCTGGACATTGTATGGTACTTTATCCGGATATTGTATGGTACTTTATCTGGACATTGTACGGTACTTTATCTGGACATTGTACGGTACTTTATCTGGACATTGTATGGTACTTTATCCGGATATTGTATGGTACTTTATCCGGGCATTGTATGGTACTTTATCTAGACATAGTATGGTACTTTATCTGGACATGGTAGGGTACTTTATCTGGACATTGTATGGTACTTTATCTGGACATTGTATGATACTTTATCTGGACATTGTATGATACTTTATCTGGAAATTGTATGGTACTTTATCTGGACATTGGATGATATTTTATCTGGACATAGTATGGTACTTTATCTGGAAATTGTATGGCACTTTATCTGGACATTGTATGGTACTATATCTGGACATTGTATGATACTTTATCATACAATGTCCAGATAAAGTATCATACAATGTCCAGATTAAGTATCATACAATGTCCAGATAAAGTATCTGGGCATTGTATAGTACTTTATCAGGACATTGTATGATACTTTATCAGGACATTGTATGATACTTTATCTGGACATTGTATGATACTTTATCTGGACATTGTATGATACTTTATCTGGACATTGTATGATACTTTATCTGGACATTGTATGATACTTTATCTGGACATTGTATGATACTTTATCTGGACATTGTATGATACTTTATCTGGACATTGTATGGTACTTTATCTGGACATTGTATGGTACTTTATCTGGACATTGTATGGTACTTTATCTGGACATTGTATGGTACTTTATCTGGACATTGTATGATACTTTATCTCAACATTGTATGATACTTTATCTCAACATTGTATGATACTTTATCTGGACATTTCATAGTATTTTATCTGAAAATTGTATAGTACTTTATCTGGACATTGTATGGCACTATATCTGGACATTGTATGGTACTACATTGTATGGTACTTTATCTGAGCACTGGAAGATACCAGCTGAACCTTATGCAGCATCACCGGGGCAAGGGGTAATGTATATATTATCTATATATATAAAAAGTGTTAATAAAGTATAAGTGCCTCATCATTCTGGGATCTGACCGCTGGGACAGACCCCCCCCCGCGATCTCCTGTATGGGGACACAGCATTGCCGCGCTGTGCGTCTGCTAATGCGCATGTCGCCGACCTCACTGAGCTCAGGGAACACGCCCCTCCACACAGCTCTATGGGAAAGGCGGGGAGGCACGCACGCTGCATCCCCGCCTCCCCTATAGAACTACATGGAGGAGGCGTGTCGGACGTGTCGACATGCTGCGGCCGGAACGCCTCCTGCACGGGAAAGCCACAACAGAGCCGGGGCAGGAGACCCCCCACCCCCAGCATTTGGACCCCCCACGATCAAACACTTATCCTGTGGATAGGGGGATAAGTTTACTTTATCGCAGAATTGCTTAAACCACTTATGGAGGTGTAAAATGCTTTTATATTTTTAAACGAGCAGACACCCTGCGATGTGTGAGTCACCACGCGCATGTGCAGTACACTCGCACATCGTGGCAGCTCTCCACCTAGCTCATAGAGCCGGGGGAGCGGCCGCGATTTGTGCTAGTACACCACGCATGCGCGACGACTCGCACATCGCTTTAGTGTGTCTGCATGTAGCGGCGTATTGCCACTCCGAGCAGGCACATGTAAAGGCAACATACAGAGGTCCTTCAGCGGCGGATCCGCAGCGAAATACTCTGCAAAAATCCGCTCGTCTGAACGTACCCAAAGACCACCAAATTTTAAAAAAAGAAAGAAAAATGCCACAAGAACTTAAAGGGGTACTCTGCTTCTCTGCGTTTTGAACAAACTGTTCCGAATGCTGGAGCCGGCGCCGGGAGCTCGTGACATCATTGCCCCGCCCCCTCGTGATGTCACACCCCTCCCCCTCAATGCAAGTCTATGGGAGGGGGCGTGACATTGTCACGCCCCCTCCCATAGACTTGCATTGAGGGGGCAGGGCTATGATGTCACAAGCTCCCGACACCGACCCCAGCATTTGGAACAGTTTGTTCCAAACGCAGAGCAGCAGAGTACCCCTTTAATCTTGGGAGTGCAAAATAAGAGACAGTATTTTGAGAGGGTTTTTTCCAGGTGTTTTCGCAATCTTTGTTCTCCTTACAGGTCGGGGGCGGGGCTGCACTTTATATGTATTAATAATGTGTAATGATTACCTGTAAACACAGCAGCACGCACAGAGGGAACTGAGTATCATTAATGCCGCCAATGCAGCATTGATGTATGTAAAGTAATACGTATACGCGTACAGAAAATAGCTGCATCCAAATCCGCCCCGAGAAACGAAGACGCAACCTGCAGAAAACGGAGAGAAGTTTACCATGTGTCAGACTTTATTTCTTGTAAAATTAGAATTTTTTTTTTGGACAGATTTGTAAATAACTTTTATTAAAAAAATCTTTATCCTTCCAGTACTTTTTAGCAGCTATATGCTACAGAGGAAATTCTGTTCTTTTTGAGTTTTATTTTGTCTTGTCCAGAGCAGCATAGGTTTGCTTTGGGGATTTTCTCCTGCTCTGAACAGTTCCTGATACGGGCATCAGGTGTCAGCAGAGTGCACTGTGGACAAGACAAAAAAGAAATTCAAAAAGAACAGAATTTCCTATGTAGCATACAGCTGCTAAAAAGTACTGGAAGGATGAAGCTTTTTTAATAGAAGTAATTTACACATATGTTTAACTTTCTGGCACCAGTTGACTTATAAAGACCTTTAAAAAAATGTTTTCCACCGGAGTGCCCCTTTAAAGGGGTATTCTGGCCAAAGACATCTTATCCCCCTATCCAAAGGATAAGATATCTGATTGTGGGCGTCCACCAGCAGTGGCCCCCCATGTGATCAAGTTTCTTATTCCTATCCTTTGAATAGGGGATAAGATGTATTTCGCCAGAATACCCCTTTAATCGAAAAAACACATCTGGAATAATATGTGAACCCTACAACATTCCACATAATGGAGATCTCCCCCAGATATCACTGTTATCTCTGGGGAGAACGAGGACAGATATTTGGGGTCACAATTAGTGTTGAGCACAAATATTTGTAATGCGAATTTTTAGAATATAGTGCCATACATTTGTAATGACAAATATTAATAGTTTTTTTTGGGTGGGGGGTTTTCACATGCAAATTTTTATGCGAATTTTCCAAGCAATTTTTCCATGCGAATTTTTTTTCACATGCTAATTTTTATGCAAATGTGTATGCAAATTATCCATGTGAGCTTTCGAATGGAAAAAAAGTGAATGATCATAGCAAATTTCGCGAATATAGGACAAATAATTGTCAATATATTTGCGAAATATCGCGATTTTGAATATGGCCCCTGCTGCTCATCAATAGTCACAATGAGAGAAATATCATCCACTGAAACAACCGAGTTATTTTTTATTGGACTTTATCAATTAATATTACTATAATATTAATTAATAAGAATTAATTAATAATAATAATAAATAATATTAATATTTATCTTAGATTATTCTGTAGATAACAGATCATTATGACAACAATCTATCCTGACAGCGTCAAGATCCAGGAGATACAGTACATTACTGCGCACAATGATCTAATGCTACTGTTAGTATATCCCAGTGTAGTAGTATGTTACTGATCATATATCACAGTGTAGTAGTATATTACTGATAGTATATCACAGTGTAGTAGTATATTACTGATAGTATATCACAGTGTAGTAGTATATCACTGATAGTATATCACAGTGTAGTAATATATCACTGATAGTATAAGACAGTGTAGTAGTATATTACTGTTCGTATATCACAGTGTAGTAGTATATTACTGATAGTATATCACAGTGTAGTAATATATTACTGTTAGTATATCACAGTGTAGTAGTATATTACTGATAGTATATCACAGTGTAGTAGTATATTACTGTTAGTATATCACAGTGTAGTAGTATATTACTGTTAGTATATCACAGTGTAGTAGTATATTACTGATCAGCGATACAAACTGCAAATTGCAGAGGATGAAAACTTGGACCCTCTTGGCGCTCACCCGATGAAAGAATTAGCCGTGGAGGACAGTGGATAAAATATTCAACATTACTTTAATCAGCGCTAGAGACTACGCGTTTCAAGGGGTGGGACCCCCTCTTCGTCAGGTCTTCTTACTGGGGTGTGACACACTGTAACAAACCTCCTCCTCATGTAATCTCCTTACTACTGGAGTGACACACTGCAACAAATCTCCTTCCATCTAAAAAAAGGAGATCTGTTGCAGTGTGTCACTCCAGTAGTAAGGAGATTACATGAGGAGGAGGTTTGTTACAGTGTGTCACACCCCAGTAAGATGACCTGACGAAGAGGGGGTCCCACCCCTTGAAACGCGTAGTCTCTAGCGCTGATTAAAGTAATGTTGAATATTTTATCCACTGTCCTCCACGGCTAATTCTTTCATCGGGTGAGCGCCAAGAGGGTCCAAGTTTTCATCCTCTGCAATTTGCAGTTTCTAACGCTGATTTCCCCGACCGCTACTGTGGAACACAGAGACGGGCAAGATCCAGGCTGCTTCCCGACTTCTCACCCTATCATTGGGTTACAAGCATCAATAGGTGTTGTGCTCTAAGCATAACACCCTCAGGTGAGCGGTTATCCTTACTGCTGCTTCCATTTATCTCTGTACCATCGGAGTAACGGCACATGTCCTTTGCGCTTCTGTCTGTTTTATTTCTTTTTCATATTGTACAAGTATATTACTGATAGTATATCACAGTTTACACAGTTTAGTAGTATACTACTGATAGTATATCACAGTGTAGTAGTATATTACTGATGGTATATCACAGTGTAGTAGTATATTACTAATAGTATATCACAGTGTAGTAGTATATTACTGATGGTATATCACAGTGTAGTAGTATATTACTGATAGTATATCACAGTGTAGTAGTATATTACTGATAGTATATCACAGTGTAGTAGTATATCACTGATAGTATATCACAGTGTAGTAGTATATCACTGATAGTATATCACAGTGTAGTAGTATATCACTGATAGTATATCACAGTGTAGTAGTATATCACTGATAGTATATCACAGTGTAGTAGTATATCACTGATAGTATATCACAGTGTAGTAGTATATCACTGATAGTATATCACAGTGTAGTAGTATATTACTGATCGTTTCCCTTACGTCCTAACCAGCAGCACAAGTGGGGAATATCTGCCCCTGTGAACTGGTAGGACAGACGGAATGTTAATAAAGTCAAGCAAATAAAATAGCAATTAATGACTAATTAGCCCCCACCTCCTACCTATAAGAGGGGACGCTCCCCCAACAACAGTGCGTGTTTTTCTGTCCTGTCGGACTATGGACAGACGGAGCAGCCTCCATAGGCTGCTGTACACATTACTAACCTTTGTCTCTCTCTTGTAGATCACTTCAGCTGCTCTGATCAGCTGTTCTCGCTCCATGCTCTGCTTCTTTATGTTGTATACTCTGTATACTCTGCTACTGCTCTTGTATACTTTCTTGGCTGTTACTGCTCTTGTATACTGTCGCTGCTTCCATATACTCTGTTACTGCATCTTCATGCTCTGTATACTTTGTTACTGTGCTTGTATACCCTGTATACTTTCTTGGCTGTTACTGCTCTTGTATACTCCGTATACTGTCTCTGCTTCTGCTGCTTCTATGTACACTGTGTCTGCTCCATACTCCTCACTGCTCTGTGTTTGCAGTTTATAAAGTTTGCCTGTTTGATTCCCCTCAGCTGGCGTCTGATGTCACACAGGGGGCGGGGCCTAACTTCAATGGAGCCAAATTCAAATATAAAAGCTCCAGTCTGCAGTCTGTATATACAGTACTGTGGTCAGTGACTAGTCTGCAGTCTGTGTATATACAGCACAGTGGTCAGTGACTAGTCTGCAGTCTGTGTATATACAGTACTGTGGTCAGTGACTAGTCTGCAGTCTGTGTATATACAGCACTGTGGTCAGTGACTAGTCTGCAGTCTGTGTATATACAGCACAGTGGTCAGTGACTAGTCTGCAGTCTGTGTATATACAGCACAGTGGTCAGTGACTAGTCTGCAGTCTGTGTATATACAGCACAGTGGTCAGTGACTAGTCTGCAATCTGTGTATATACAGCACAGTGGTCAGTGACTAGTCTGCAGTCTGTGTATATACAGTACTGTGGTCAGTGACTAGTCTGCAGTCTGTGTATATACAGCACAGTGGTCAGTGACTAGTCTGCAGTCTGTGTATATACAGTACTGTGGTCAGTGACTAGTCTGCAGTCTGTGTATATACAGTACTGTGGTCAGTGACTAGTCTGCAGTCTGTGTATATACAGCACTGTGGTCAGTGACTAGTCTGCAGTCTGTGTATATACAGTACTGTGGTCAGTGACTAGTCTGCAGTCTGTGTATATACAGCACAGTGGTCAGTGACTAGTCTGCAATCTGTGTATATACAGCACAGTGGTCAGTGACTAGTCTGCAGTCTGTGTATATACAGCACTGTGGTCAGTGACTAGTCTGCAGTCTGTGTATATACAGTACTGTGGTCAGTGACTAGTCTGCAGTCTGTGTATATACAGCACAGTGGTCAGTGACTAGTCTGCAGTCTGTGTATATACAGTACTGTGGTCAGTGACTAGTCTGCAGTCTGTGTATATACAGCACTGTGGTCAGTGACTAGTCTGCAGTCTGTGTATATACAGCACAGTGGTCAGTGACTAGTCTGTGTATATACAGCACAGTGGTCAGTGACTAGTCTGTGTATATACAGTACTGTGGTCAGTGACTAGTCTGCAATCTGTGTATATAAAGTACTGTGGTCAGTGACTAGTCTGCAGTCTGTGTATATACAGCACTGTGGTCAGTGACTAGTCTGCAGTCTGTGTATATACAGCACAGTGGTCAGTGACTAGTCTGTGTATATACAGTACTGTGGTCAGTGACTAGTCTGCAGTCTGTGTATATGCAGCACAGTGGTCAGTGACTAGTCTGCAGTCTGTGTATATACAGTACAGTGGTCAGTGACTAGTCTGCAGTCTGTGTATATACAGTACTGTGGTCAGTGACTAGTCTGCAGTCTGTGTATATACAGTACTGTGGTCAGTGACTAGTCTGCAGTCTGTGTATATACAGTACTGTGGTCAGTGACTAGTCTGCAGTCTGTGTATATACAGTACTGTGGTCAGTGACTAGTCTGCAGTCTGTGTATATACAGCACAGTGGTCAGTGACTAGTCTGCAGTCTGTGTATATACAGCACTGTGGTCAGTGACTAGTCTGCAGTCTGTGTATATATAGTACTGTGGTCAGTGACTAGTCTGCAGTCTGTGTATATACAGCACAGTGGTCAGTGACTAGTCTGCAGTCTGTGTATATACAGTACTGTGGTCAGTGACTAGTCTGCAGTCTGTGTATATACAGCACTGTGGTCAGTGACTAGTCTGCAGTCTGTGTATATACAGCACAGTGGTCAGTGACTAGTCTGCAGTCTGTGTATATACAGTACTGTGGTCAGTGACTAGTCTGCAGTCTGTGTATATACAGCACAGTGGTCAGTGACTAGTCTGCAGTCTGTGTATATACAGCACAGTGGTCAGTGACTAGTCTGCAGTCTGTGTATATACAGCACTGTGGTCAGTGACTAGTCTGCAGTCTGTGTATATACAGCACTGTGGTCAGTGACTAGTCTGCAGTCTGTGTATATACAGCACTGTGGTCAGTGACTAGTCTGCAGTCTGTGTATATACAGTACTGTGGTCAGTGACTAGTCTGCAGTCTGTGTATATACAGCACTGTGGTCAGTGACTAGTCTGCAGTCTGTGTATATACAGCACAGTGGTCATTGACTAGTCTGCAGTCTGTGTATATACAGCACAGTGGTCATTGACTAGTCTGCAGTCTGTGTATATACAGCACTGTGGTCAGTGACTAGTCTGCAGTCTGTGTATATACAGCACAGTGGTCAGTGACTAGTCTGCAGTCTGTGTATATACAGCACAGTGGTCAGTGACTAGTCTGCAGTCTGTGTATATACAGCACTGTGGTCAGTGACTAGTCTGCAGTCTGTGTATATACAGTACTGTGGTCAGTGACTAGTCTGCAGTCTGTGTATATACAGCACTGTGGTCAGTGACTAGTCTGCAGTCTGTGTATATACAGCACAGTGGTCAGTGACTAGTCTGTGTATATACAGTACTGTGGTCAGTGACTAGTCTGCAGTCTGTGTATATACAGTACTGTGGTCAGTGACTAGTCTGCAGTCTGTGTATATATAGTACTGTGGTCAGTGACTAGTCTGTAGTCTGTGTATATACAGTACTGTGGTCAGTGACTAGTCTGCAGTCTGTGTATATACAGTACTGTGGTCAGTGACTAGTCTGCAGTCTGTGTATATACAGCACAGTGGTCAGTGACTAGTCTGCAGTCTGTGTATATACAGCACAGTGGTCAGTGACTAGTCTGCAGTCTGTGTATATACAGCACTGTGGTCAGTGACTAGTCTGCAGTCTGTGTATATATAGTACTGTGGTCAGTGACTAGTCTGCAGTCTGTGTATATACAGCACAGTGGTCAGTGACTAGTCTGTGTATATACAGTACTGTGGTCAGTGACTAGTCTGCAGTCTGTGTATATACAGTACTGTGGTCAGTGACTAGTCTGCAGTCTGTATATATACAGCACAGTGGTCAGTGACTAGTCTGCAGTCTGTGTATATACAGCACAGTGGTCAGTGACTAGTCTGCAGTCTGTGTATATACAGTACTGTGGTCAGTGACTAGTCTGCAGTCTGTGTATATACAGCACTGTGGTCAGTGACTAGTCTGCAGTCTGTGTATATACAGTACTGTGGTCAGTGACTAGTCTGCAGTCTGTGTATATATATAGTACTGTGGTCAGTGACTAGTCTGCAGTCTGTGTATATACAGCACAGTGGTCAGTGACTAGTCTGCAGTCTGTGTATATACAGTACTGTGGTCAGTGACTAGTCTGCAGTCTGTGTATATACAGCACTGTGGTCAGTGACTAGTCTGCAGTCTGTGTATATACAGTACTGTGGTCAGTGACTAGTCTGCAGTCTGTGTATATACAGCACAGTGGTCAGTGACTAGTCTGCAGTCTGTGTATATACAGCACAGTGGTCAGTGACTAGTCTGCAGTCTGTGTATATACAGTACTGTGGTCAGTGATTAGTCTGCAGTCTGTGTATATACAGTACTGTGGTCAGTGACTAGTCTGCAGTCTGTGTATATACAGTACTGTGGTCAGTGATTAGTCTGCAGTCTGTGTATATACAGTACTGTGGTCAGTGACTAGTCTGCAGTCTGTGTATATACAGCACAGTGGTCAGTGACTAGTCTGCAGTCTGTGTATATACAGCACTGTGGTCAGTGACTAGTCTGCAGTCTGTGTATACACAGCACAGTGGTCAGTGACTAGTCTGTGTATATACAGTACTGTGGTCAGTGACTAGTCTGCAGTCTGTGTATATACAGCACAGTGGTCAGTGACTAGTCTGCAGTCTGTGTATATACAGTACTGTGGTCAGTGACTAGTCTGCAGTCTGTGTATATACAGTACTGTGGTCAGTGACTAGTCTGCAGTCTGTGTATATATAATACTGTGGTCAGTGACTAGTCTGCAGTCTGTGTATATACAGCACAGTGGTCAGTGATTAGTCTGCAGTCTGTGTATATACAGCTCAGTGGTCAGTGACTAGTCTGCAGTCTGTGTATATACAGCACTGTGGTCAGTGACTAGTCTGCAGTCTGTGTATATACAGCACAGTGGTCAGTGACTAGTCTGCAGTCTGTGTATATACAGCACTGTGGTCAGTGACTAGTCTGCAGTCTGCAGATATTCCCCCACTTGTGCTGCTGTTAGGACTAAGGGAAAACAAATTTACGTTAAGAAATTAACGCATATTAGTATTGTGTAGTAGTATATATCTGTATAGTATTAGTGTGTAGTAGTATATATCTGTATAGTATTAGTGTGTAGTAGTATATATCTGTATAGTATTAGTGTGTAGTAGTATATATCTGTATAGTATTAGTGTGTAGTAGTATATATCTGTATAGTATTAGTGTGTAGTAGTATATATCTGTATAGTATTAGTGTGTAGTAGTATATATCTGTATAGTATTAGTGTGTAGTAGTATATATCTGTATAGTATTAGTGTGTAGTAGTATATATCTGTATAGTATTAGTGTGTGGTAGTATATATCTGTATAGTATTAGTGTGTAGTGGTATATATCTATATAGTATTAGTGTGTAGTAATATATATCTGTATAGTATTAGTGTGTAGTGGTATATATCTGTATAGTATTAGTGTGTAGTAGTATATATCTGTATAGTATTAGTGTGTAGTGGTATATATCTGTATAGTATTAGTGTGTAGTAGTATATATCTGTATAGTATTAGTGTGTAGTGGTATATATCTGTATAGTATTAGTGTGTAGTAATATATATCTGTTTAGTATTAGTGTGTAGTGGTATATATCTGTATAGTATTAGTGTGTAGTAGTATATATCTGTATAGTATTAGTGTGTAGTAGAATATATCTGTACAGCAGTAGTGTGTAGTAGTATATATATGTATAGTATTAGTGTGTAGTAGTATATACCTGTATAGTATTAGTGTGTAGTAGTATATATCTGTATAGTATTAGTGTGTAGTGGTATATATCTGTATAGTATTAGTGTGTAGTGGTATATATCTGTATAGTATTAGTGTGTAGTAGTATATATCTGTATAGTATTAGTGTGTAGTAGTATATATCTGTATAGTATTAGTGTGTAGTAGAATATATCTGTACAGCAGTAGTGTGTAGTAGTATATATCTGTATAGTATTAGTGTGTAGTAGTATATATCTGTATAGTATTAGTGTGTAGTAGTATATATCTGTATAGTATTAGTGTGTAGTAGTATATATCTATATAGCAGTAGTGTGTAGTAGTATATATCTGTATAGTATTAGTGTGTAGTAGTATATATCTGTATAGTATTAGTGTGTAGTAGTATATATCTGTATAGTATTAGTGTGTAGTATTATATATCTCTATAGTATTAGTGTGTAGTAGTATATATCTGTATAGTATTAGTGTGTAGTAGTATATATCTGTATAATATTAGTGTGTAGTAGTATATATCTGTATAGTATTAGTGTGTAGTAGTATATATCTGTATAGTATTAGTGTGTAGTAGTATATATCTGTATAGTATTAGTGTGTAGTAGTATATATCTATATAGCATCAGTGTGTAGTAGTATATATCTGTATAGTATTAGTGTGTGGTAGTATATATCTGTATAGTATTAGTGTGTAGTGGTATATATCTATATAGTATTAGTGTGTAGTAATATATATCTGTATAGTATTAGTGTGTAGTGGTATATATCTGTATAGTATTAGTGTGTAGTAGTATATATCTGTATAGTATTAGTGTGTAGTGGTATATATCTGTATAGTATTAGTGTGTAGTAATATATATCTGTTTAGTATTAGTGTGTAGTGGTATATATCTGTATAGTATTAGTGTGTAGTAGTATATCTGTATAGAATTAGTGTGTAGTAGTATATATCTGTATAGTATTAGTGTGTAGTAGTATATATCTGTATAGTATTAGTGTGTAGTAGAATATATCTGTACAGCAGTAGTGTGTAGTAGTATATATCCGTATAGTATTAGTGTGTAGTAGTATATATCTGTATAGAATTAGTGTGTAGTAGTATATATCTATATAGCAGTAGTGTGTAGTAGTATATATCTGTATAGTATTAGTGTGTAGTAGTATATATCTGTATAGTATTAGTGTGTAGTAGTATATATCTGTATAGTATTAGTGTGTAGTAGTATATATCTGTATAATATTAGTGTGTAGTATTATATATCTCTATAGTATTAGTGTGTAGTAGTATTTATCTGTATAGTATTAGTGTGTAGTAGTATATATCTGTATAATATTAGTGTGTAGTAGTATATATCTGTATAGTATTAGTGTGTAGTAGAATATATCTGTACAGCAGTAGTGTGTAGTAGTATATATCTGTATAGTATTAGTGTGTAGTAGTATATATCTGTATAGTATTAGTGTGTAGTAGTATATATCTATATAGCAGTAGTGTGTAGTAGTATATATCTGTATAGTATTAGTGTGTAGTAGTATATATCTGTATAGTATTAGTGTGTAGTAGTATATATCTATATAGCAGTAGTGTGTAGTAGTATATAACTGTATAGTATTAGTGTGTGGTAGTATATATCTGTATAGTATTAGTGTGTAGTAGTATATATCTGTACAGCAGTAGTGTGTAGTAGTATATATCTGTATAGTATTAGTGTGTAGTAGTATATATCTGTATAGTATTAGTGTGTAGTAGTATATATCTGTATAGTATTAGTGTGTAGTAGAATATATCTGTACAGCAGTAGTGTGTAGTAGTATATATCTGTATAGTATTAGTGTGTAGTAGTATATATCTGTATAGTATTAGTGTGTAGTAGTATATATCTATATAGCAGTAGTGTGTAGTAGTATATATCTGTATAGTATTAGTGTGTAGTAGTATATATCTGTATAGTATTAGTGTGTAGTAGTATATATCTGTATAGTATTAGTGTGTAGTATTATATATCTCTATAGTATTAGTGTGTAGTAGTATATATCTGTATAGTATTAGTGTGTAGTAGTATATATCTGTATAGTATTAGTGTGTAGTAGTATATATCTGTATAGTATTAGTGTGTAGTAGAATATATCTGTACAGCAGTAGTGTGTAGTAGTATATATCTGTATAGTATTAGTGTGTAGTAGTATATATCTGTATAGTATTAGTTTGTAGTAGTATATATCTGTATAGTATTAGTGTGTAGTAGTATATATCTATATAGCAGTAGTGTGTAGTAGTATATAACTGTTTAGTACTAGTGTGTAGTAGTATATATCTATATAGCAGTAGTGTGTAGTAGTATATATCTGTATAGTATTAGTGTGTAGTAGTATATATCTGCACAGCAGTAGTGTGTAGTAGTATATATCTGTATAGTATTAGTGTGTAGTAGTATATATCTGTATAGTATTAGTGTGTAGTAGTATATATCTGTATAGTATTAGTGTGTAGTAATATATATCTGTTTAGTATTAGTGTGTAGTGGTATATATCTGTATAGTATTAGTGTGTAGTAGTATATATCTGTATAGTATTAGTGTGTAGTAGTATATATCTGTATAGTATTAGTGTGTAGTAGTATATATCTGTATAGTATTAGTGTGTAGTAGAATATATCTGTACAGCAGTAGTGTGTAGTAGTATATATCTGTATAGTATTAGTGTGTAGTAGTATATATCTGTATAGTATTAGTGTGTAGTAGTATATATCTATATAGCAGTAGTGTATAGTAGTATATATCTGTATAGTGTTAGTGTGTAGTAGTATATATCTGTATAGTATTAGTGTGTAGTAGTATATATCTGTATAGTATTAGTGTGTAGTATTATATATCTCTATAGTATTAGTGTGTAGTAGTATATATCTGTATAGTATTAGTGTGTAGTAGTATATATCTGTATAATATTAGTGTGTAGTAGTATATATCTGTATAGTATTAGTGTGTAGTAGAATATATCTGTACAGCAGTAGTGTGTAGTAGTATATATCTGTATAGTATTAGTGTGTAGTAGTATGTATCTGTATAGTATTAGTGTGTAGTAGTATATATCTATATAGCAGAAGTGTGTAGTAGTATATATCTGTATAGTATTAGTGTGTAGTAGTATATATCTGTATAGTATTAGTGTGTAGTAGTATATATCTATATAGCAGTAGTGTGTAGTAGTATATAACTGTATAGTATTAGTGTGTGGTAGTATATATCTGTATAGTATTAGTGTGTAGTAGTATATATCTGTACAGCAGTAGTGTGTAGTAGTATATATCTGTATAGTATTAGTGTGTAGTAGTATATATCTGTATAGTATTAGTGTGTAGTAGTATATATCTGTATAGTATTAGTGTGTAGTAGAATATATCTGTACAGCAGTAGTGTGTAGTAGTATATATCTGTATAGTATTAGTGTGTAGTAGTATATATCTGTATAGTATTAGTGTGTAGTAGTATATATCTATATAGCAGTAGTGTGTAGTAGTATATATCTGTATAGTATTAGTGTGTAGTAGTATATATCTGTATAGTATTAGTGTGTAGTAGAATATATCTGTACAGCAGTAGTGTGTAGTAGTATATATCTGTATAGTATTAGTGTGTAGTAGTATATATCTGTATAGTATTAGTGTGTAGTAGTATATATCTATATAGCAGTAGTGTATAGTAGTATATATCTGTATAGTGTTAGTGTGTAGTAGTATATATCTGTATAGTATTAGTGTGTAGTAGTATATATCTGTATAGTATTAGTGTGTAGTATTATATATCTCTATAGTATTAGTGTGTAGTAGTATATATCTGTATAGTATTAGTGTGTAGTAGTATATATCTGTATAATATTAGTGTGTAGTAGTATATATCTGTATAGTATTAGTGTGTAGTAGAATATATCTGTACAGCAGTAGTGTGTAGTAGTATATATCTGTATAGTATTAGTGTGTAGTAGTATGTATCTGTATAGTATTAGTGTGTAGTAGTATATATCTATATAGCAGAAGTGTGTAGTAGTATATATCTGTATAGTATTAGTGTGTAGTAGTATATATCTGTATAGTATTAGTGTGTAGTAGTATATATCTATATAGCAGTAGTGTGTAGTAGTATATAACTGTATAGTATTAGTGTGTGGTAGTATATATCTGTATAGTATTAGTGTGTAGTAGTATATATCTGTACAGCAGTAGTGTGTAGTAGTATATATCTGTATAGTATTAGTGTGTAGTAGTATATATCTGTATAGTATTAGTGTGTAGTAGTATATATCTGTATAGTATTAGTGTGTAGTAGAATATATCTGTACAGCAGTAGTGTGTAAGACAAAGTAAGAGGTAGGTGGAGTGTCCTTAAAAATGATTTCAGGGACTTAGGCCGCAAGCTTAAGGCAAGGACCTCCAAGGTAGTATTTTCTGAAATACTACCAGTACCACGAGCCGCACCAGAGAGGCAGCGGGAGATCAGGGAGGTAAACAAGTGGCTCAGAAGCTGGTGTAGGAAGGAAGGGTTTGGGTTCATGGAGAACTGGGCTGACTTCGCTGTCGGTTACCGGCTCTACCGTAGGGACGGGCTGCACCTCAATGGGGAGGGTGCAGCTTTGCTTGGGGAGAAGATGGCTAGAAGGGTGGAGGAGTGTTTAAACTAGGGACTTGGGGGGAGGGAACCTACAGCAAAGAGGGGGAAGATAGTGTAGATAGAGAGGTGGGAATTATAAATGTACCTGGGGGTGGACCGGAGGGAGGGGTTAGAATAGTTAATAGGAATAGGCTTCATAGGAAAATAAAACTTACACCCTTGAATCCCATTAACCCCAATAACATAAAGGATGGAAATGTAAAGTGTATGTTCACAAATGCCAGAAGCCTAGCAAATAAAATGGGGGAGCTTGAGGCCTTGATACTGGAGGAACATATTGATATAGTTGGGGTCACTGAGACATGGCTGGACTCCTCGCATGACTGGGCTGTCAATCTGCAGGGGTTTACATTGTTTCGCAAGGATAGAATGAACAGAAAAGGTGGTGGAGTCTGTCTGTATGTAAGAAGTGGTATGAAAGTCAGTGTGAACGATGCCATAGTGTGTGATGATTTTGAGGAGGTGGAATCACTGTGGGTAGAATTACAAAAGGAGGGAAATACTGAAAAAATAATATTTGGGGTAATCTACAGACCCCCTAATATCACTGAAGAGATAGATGTTCGGCTTCATAAACAAATAGAGAGGGCCACCCGGGCAGGTACAGTGGTAATAATGGGAGATTTTAACTATCCAGATATAGATTGGGGTCCGGGGTTGGCTAAAACTACAAAGGGGCGACAATTCCTAAATTTATTGCAGGATAATTTTATGGGCCAGTTTGTGGAGGACCCAACAAGAAGTGATGCCTTGTTGGATCTGATCATTTCCAACAACGCAGAGCTGATTGGTAATGTAACTGTGCGGGAAAACCTTGGTAATAGCGACCACAATATAGTTACTTTTGACTTAAAATGTAGAAAACAAAGACAGGCGGGGAAGGCAAAAACATATAACTTTAAAAAGGCAAACTTCCCTGGGCTGAGGGCTGCACTACAGGACATAGACTGGGGGGAAGTGTTCTCAAATACTGATACAGAAGGTAAATGGGACATCTTTAAATCAACTCTAAATAACTATACAGCTAAATATATACCAAAGGGGAACAAATATAAACGATTAAAATTAAATCCTACATGGCTGACACATGATGTTAAAAGAGCAATAAACAACAAAAAAATTGCCTTCAAAAAATACAAATCTGATGGGTCAGCGATAACATTTAAACAGTACAAAGAGCTTAATAAAATCTGTAAAAATGTAATAAAAACAGCAAAAATTCAAAATGAGAGACAGGTGGCCAAAGAAAGCAAAACTAATCCTAAATATTTTTTTAGATATATAAATGCAAAAAAAAAAAGGACAGAGCATGTAGGACCCCTTAATAATGATAATGGGGAGGTTGTCACAGGCGATCAAGAGAAGGCGGAGCTACTGAATGGGTTCTTTAGTTCTGTATATACTAGGGAAAAAGGAGCTGACATTGGCCAGGTCAGTGCTGGTAACACATCATGTAATGTACTGAACTGGCTTAATGTAGAGATGGTACAAGGTAAGTTAAGTGATATAAATGTAAGCAAATCCCCAGGGCCGGATGGACTACACCCAAGAGTTCTTAGAGAGGTAAGTTCAGTAATATCTGTACCCCTGTTCATGATATTTAGAGATTCTATGGTGTCTGGTATTGTGCCAAGGGACTGGCGCAAGGCGAATGTGGTGCCAATCTTCAAGAAGGGCTCTAGGTCTTCCCCAGGAAACTATAGACCGGTAAGTTTAACGTGCATTGTGGGTAAATTGTTTGAAGGACTTATAAGGGATTACATACAGGAATACATAGGGGATAATTGTATTATAAGTGATAGCCAGCATGGGTTTACTAAGGATAGAAGTTGTCAAACCAATCTAATTTGCTTTTATGAAGAGGTGAGTAGAAGCCTTGACAGAGGAATGGCTGTGGATATAGTGTTTCTGGATTTTGCCAAAGCATTTGATACTGTCCCTCACAGACGTCTGACAGGTAAGTTAAGGTCCTTGGGCTTGGAAACTTTAGTTTGTAACTGGATTGAACACTGGCTCATGGATCGTACCCAGAGAGTGGTGGTCAATGATTCGTACTCTGATTGGTCCCCGGTAATTAGTGGTGTACCCCAAGGTTCAGTACTGGGCCCGCTGTTGTTTAATTTATTTATCAATGATATAGAGGATGGTATTAACAGCTCTGTTTCTATCTTTGCAGATGACACCAAGCTTTGTAGCACGGTACAGTCTATAGAGGATGTGCATAAGTTACAGGATGACTTGGATAGACTAAGTGTCTGGGCATCCACTTGGCAAATGAGGTTCAATGTGGATAAATGTAAAGTTATGCATCTGGGTACTAATAACCTGCATGCATCGTATGTCTTAGGGGGGATTAAACTGGCAGAGTCACTGGTAGAGAAGGATCTGGGTGTACTTGTAGATCACAGACTACAGAATAGCATGCAATGTCAGGCTGCTGCTTCCAAAGCCGGCAGGATATTGTCATGTATAAAAAGAGGCATGGACTCAAGGGACAGGGACATAATACTCCCCCTTTATAAAGCATTGGTACGGCCTCACCTGGAATATGCTGTTCAGTTTTGGGCACCTGTCCATAAAAGGGACACTGCGGAGTTGGAAAGGGTGCAGAGACGCGCGACTAAACTAATATGGGGCATGGAACATCTTAGCTATGAGGAGCGATTAAAGGAGTTACAATTGTTTAGTCTTGAGAAGAGACGTTTAAGGGGGGATATGATAAACGTATATAAGTATATTAATGGCCCATACAAAAAATATGGAGAAAAACTGTTCCAGGTTAAACCCCCCCAAAGGACGAGGGGACACTCCCTCCGTCTGGAGAAGAAAAAGTTTAGTCTCAAGGGGCGACACGCCTTCTTTACCGTGAGGACTGTGAAGTTATGGAACGGTCTACCTCAGGAACTGGTCACAGTAGGAACAATTAACAGCTTTAAAACAGGATTAGATACATTTATGGAACAAAATAACATTAATGCTTATGAAGAAATATAAAATCCCATCCCTTCCCCAATATCGCGCCACACCCCTACCCCTTAATTCCCTGGTTGAACTTGATGGACATATGTCTTTTTTCGACCGTACTAACTATGTAACTATGTAACTATGTAACTATGTAGTAGTATATATCTGTATAGTATTAGTGTGTAGTAGTATATATCTGTATAGTATTAGTGTGTAGTAGTATATATCTATATAGCAGTAGTGTGTAGTAGTATATATCTGTATAGTATTAGTGTGTAGTAGTATATATCTGTATAGTATTAGTGTGTAGTAGAATATATCTGTACAGCAGTAGTGTGTAGTAGTATATATCTGTATAGTATTAGTGTGTAGTAGTATATATCTGTATAGTATTAGTGTGTAGTAGTATATATCTATATAGCAGTAGTGTGTAGTAGTATATATCTGTATAGTATTAGTGTGTAGTAGTATATATCTGTATAGTATTAGTGTGTAGTAGTATATATCTGTATAGTATTAGTGTGTAGTAGTATATATCTGTATAGTATTAGTGTGTAGTAGTATATATCTGTATAGTATTAGTGTGTGGTAGTATATATCTGTATAGTATTAGTGTGTAGTGGTATATATCTATATAGTATTAGTGTGTAGTAATATATATCTGTATAGTATTAGTGTGTAGTGGTATATATCTGTATAGTATTAGTGTGTAGTAGTATATATCTGTATAGTATTAGTGTGTAGTGGTATATATCTGTATAGTATTAGTGTGTAGTAGTATATATCTGTATAGTATTAGTGTGTAGTGGTATATATCTGTATAGTATTAGTGTGTAGTAATACATATCTGTTTAGTATTAGTGTGTAGTGGTATATATCTGTATAGTATTAGTGTGTAGTAGTATATATCTGTATAGTATTAGTGTGTAGTAGAATATATCTGTACAGCAGTAGTGTGTAGTAGTATATATATGTATAGTATTAGTGTGTAGTAGTATATACCTGTATAGTATTAGTGTGTAGTAGTATATATCTGTATAGTATTAGTGTGTAGTGGTATATATCTGTATAGTATTAGTGTGTAGTGGTATATATCTGTATAGTATTAGTGTGTAGTAGTATATATCTGTATAGTATTAGTGTGTAGTAGTATATATCTGTATAGTATTAGTGTGTAGTAGAATATATCTGTACAGCAGTAGTGTGTAGTAGTATATATCTGTATAGTATTAGTGTGTAGTAGTATATATCTGTATAGTATTAGTGTGTAGTAGTATATATCTGTATAGTATTAGTGTGTAGTAGTATATATCTATATAGCAGTAGTGTGTAGTAGTATATATCTGTATAGTATTAGTGTGTAGTAGTATATATCTGTATAGTATTAGTGTGTAGTAGTATATATCTGTATAGTATTAGTGTGTAGTATTATATATCTCTATAGTATTAGTGTGTAGTAGTATATATCTGTATAGTATTAGTGTGTAGTAGTATATATCTGTATAATATTAGTGTGTAGTAGTATATATCTGTATAGTATTAGTGTGTAGTAGTATATATCTGTATAGTATTAGTGTGTAGTAGTATATATCTGTATAGTATTAGTGTGTAGTAGTATATATCTATATAGCATCAGTGTGTAGTAGTATATATCTGTATAGTATTAGTGTGTGGTAGTATATATCTGTATAGTATAAGTGTGTAGTGGTATATATCTATATAGTATTAGTGTGTAGTAATATATATCTGTATAGTATTAGTGTGTAGTGGTATATATCTGTATAGTATTAGTGTGTAGTAGTATATATCTGTATAGTATTAGTGTGTAGTGGTATATATCTGTATAGTATTAGTGTGTAGTAATATATATCTGTTTAGTATTAGTGTGTAGTGGTATATATCTGTATAGTATTAGTGTGTAGTAGTATATCTGTATAGAATTAGTGTGTAGTAGTATATATCTGTATAGTATTAGTGTGTAGTAGTATATATCTGTATAGTATTAGTGTGTAGTAGAATATATCTGTACAGCAGTAGTGTGTAGTAGTATATATCCGTATAGTATTAGTGTGTAGTAGTATATATCTATATAGCAGTAGTGTGTAGTAGTATATATCTGTATAGTATTAGTGTGTAGTAGTATATATCTGTATAGTATTAGTGTGTAGTAGTATATATCTGTATAGTATTAGTGTGTAGTAGTATATATCTGTATAATATTAGTGTGTAGTATTATATATCTCTATAGTATTAGTGTGTAGTAGTATTTATCTGTATAGTATTAGTGTGTAGTAGTATATATCTGTATAATATTAGTGTGTAGTAGTATATATCTGTATAGTATTAGTGTGTAGTAGAATATATCTGTACAGCAGTAGTGTGTAGTAGTATATATCTGTATAGTATTAGTGTGTAGTAGTATATATCTGTATAGTATTAGTGTGTAGTAGTATATATCTATATAGCAGTAGTGTGTAGTAGTATATATCTGTATAGTATTAGTGTGTAGTAGTATATATCTGTATAGTATTAGTGTGTAGTAGTATATATCTATATAGCAGTAATGTGTAGTAGTATATAACTGTATAGTATTAGTGTGTGGTAGTATATATCTGTATAGTATTAGTGTGTAGTAGTATATATCTGTACAGCAGTAGTGTGTAGTAGTATATATCTGTATAGTATTAGTGTGTAGTAGTATATATCTGTATAGTATTAGTGTGTAGTAGTATATATCTGTATAGTATTAGTGTGTAGTAGAATATATCTGTACAGCAGTAGTGTGTAGTAGTATATATCTGTATAGTATTAGTGTGTAGTAGTATATATCTGTATAGTATTAGTGTGTAGTAGTATATATCTATATAGCAGTAGTGTGTAGTAGTATATATCTGTATAGTATTAGTGTGTAGTAGTATATATCTGTATAGTATTAGTGTGTAGTAGTATATATCTGTATAGTATTAGTGTGTAGTATTATATATCTCTATAGTATTAGTGTGTAGTAGTATATATCTGTATAGTATTAGTGTGTAGTAGTATATATCTGTATAGTATTAGTGTGTAGTAGTATATATCTGTATAGTATTAGTGTGTAGTAGAATATATCTGTACAGCAGTAGTGTGTAGTAGTATATATCTGTATAGTATTAGTGTGTAGTAGTATATATCTGTATAGTATTAGGTTGTAGTAGTATATATCTGTATAGTATTAGTGTGTAGTAGTATATATCTATATAGCAGTAGTGTGTAGTAGTATATAACTGTTTAGTACTAGTGTGTAGTAGTATATATCTATATAGCAGTAGTGTGTAGTAGTATATATCTGTATAGTATTAGTGTGTAGTAGTATATATCTGCACAGCAGTAGTGTGTAGTAGTATATATCTGTATAGTATTAGTGTGTAGTAGTATATATCTGTATAGTATTAGTGTGTAGTAGTATATATCTGTATAGTATTAGTGTGTAGTAATATATATCTGTTTAGTATTAGTGTGTAGTGGTATATATCTGTATAGTATTAGTGTGTAGTAGTATATATCTGTATAGTATTAGTGTGTAGTAGTATATATCTGTATAGTATTAGTGTGTAGTAGTATATATCTGTATAGTATTAGTGTGTAGTAGAATATATCTGTACAGCAGTAGTGTGTAGTAGTATATATCTGTATAGTATTAGTGTGTAGTAGTATATATCTGTATAGTATTAGTGTGTAGTAGTATATATCTATATAGCAGTAGTGTATAGTAGTATATATCTGTATAGTGTTGGTGTGTAGTAGTATATATCTGTATAGTATTAGTGTGTAGTAGTATATATCTGTATAGTATTAGTGTGTAGTATTATATATCTCTATAGTATTAGTGTGTAGTAGTATATATCTGTATAGTATTAGTGTGTAGTAGTATATATCTGTATAATATTAGTGTGTAGTAGTATATATCTGTATAGTATTAGTGTGTAGTAGAATATATCTGTACAGCAGTAGTGTGTAGTAGAATATATCTGTACAGCAGTAGTGTGTAGTAGTATATATCTGTATAGTATTAGTGTGTAGTAGTATATATCTGTATAGTATTAGTGTGTAGTAGTATATATCTATATAGCAGTAGTGTGTAGTAGTATATAACTGTATAGTATTAGTGTGTGGTAGTATATATCTGTATAGTATTAGTGTGTAGTAGTATATATCTGTACAGCAGTAGTGTGTAGTAGTATATATCTGTATAGTATTAGTGTGTAGTAGTATATATCTGTATAGTATTAGTGTGTAGTAGTATATATCTGTATAGTATTAGTGTGTAGTAGAATATATCTGTACAGCAGTAGTGTGTAGTAGTATATATCTGTATAGTATTAGTGTGTAGTAGTATATATCTGTATGGTATTAGTGTGTAGTAGTATATATCTATATAGCAGTAGTGTGTAGTAGTATATATCTGTATAGTATTAGTGTGTAGTAGTATATATCTGTATAGTATTAGTGTGTAGTAGAATATATCTGTACAGCAGTAGTGTGTAGTAGTATATATCTGTATAGTATTAGTGTGTAGTAGTATATATCTGTATAGTATTAGTGTGTAGTAGTATATATCTATATAGCAGTAGTGTGTAGTAGTATATATCTGTATAGTATTAGTGTGTAGTAGTATATATCTGTATAGTATTAGTGTGTAGTAGTATATATCTGTATAGTATTAGTGTGTAGTATTATATATCTCTATAGTATTAGTGTGTAGTAGTATATATCTGTATAGTATTAGTGTGTAGTAGTATATATCTGTATAGTATTAGTGTGTAGTAGTATATATCTGTATAGTATTAGTGTGTAGTAGTATATATCTGTATAGTATTAGTGTGTAGTAGAATATATCTGTACAGCAGTAGTGTGTAGTAGTATATATCTGTATAGTATTAGTGTGTAGTAGTATATATCTGTATAGTATTAGTGTGTAGTAGTAGATATCTGTATAGTATTAGTGTGTAGTAGTATATATCTATATAGCAGTAGTGTGTAGTAGTATATATCTGTATAGTATTAGTGTGTAGTAGTATATATCTGTATAGTATTAGTGTGTAGTAGTATATATCTATATAGCAGTAGTGTGTAGTAGTATATAACTGTATAGTATTAGTGTGTGGTAGTATATATCTGTATAGTATTAGTGTGTAGTAGTATATATCTGCACAGCAGTAGTGTGTAGTAGTATATATCTGTATAGTATTAGTGTGTAGTAGTATATATCTGTATAGTATTAGTGTGTAGTAGAATATATCTGTACAGCAGTAGTGTGTAGTAGTATATATCTGTATAGTATTAGTGTGTAGTAGTATATATCTGTATAGTATTAGTGTGTAGTAGTATATATCTGTATAGTATTAGTGTGTAGTAGTATATATCTATATAGCAGTAGTGTGTAGTAGTATATATCTGTATAGTATTAGTGTGTAGTAGTATATATCTGTATAGTATTAGTGTGTAGTAGTATATATCTATATAGCAGTAGTGTGTAGTAGTATATAACTGTATAGTATTAGTGTGTGGTAGTATATATCTGTATAGTATTAGTGTGTAGTAGTATATATCTGCACAGCAGTAGTGTGTAGTAGTATATATCTGTATAGTATTAGTGTGTAGTAGTATATATCTATATAGCAGTAGTGTGTAGTAGTATATATCTGTATAGTATTAGTGTGTAGTAGTATATATCTGTATAGTATTAGTGTGTAGTAGTATATATCTATATAGCAGTAGTGTGTAGTAGTATATAACTGTATAGTATTAGTGTGTGGTAGTATATATCTGTATAGTATTAGTGTGTAGTAGTATATATCTGCACAGCAGTAGTGTGTAGTAGTATATATCTGTATAGTATTAGTGTGTAGTAGTATATATCTGTATAGTATTAGTGTGTAGTAGTATATATCTATAGTATTAGTGTGTAGTAGAATATATCTGTACAGCAGTAGTGTGTAGTAGTATATATCTGTATAGTATTAGTGTGTAGTAGTATATATCTGTATATTATTAGTGTGTAGTAGTATATATCTATATAGCAGTAGTGTGTAGTAGTATATATCTGTATAGTATTAGTGTGTAGTAGAATATATCTGTACAGCAGTAGTGTGTAGTAGTATATATCTGTATAGTATTAGTGTGTAGTAGTATATATCTGTATAGTATTAGTGTGTAGTAGTATATATCTGTATAGTATTAGTGTGTAGTAGTATATATCTATATAGCAGTAGTGTGTAGTAGTATATATCTGTATAGTATTAGTGTGTAGTAGTATATATCTGTATAGTATTAGTGTGTAGTAGTATATATCTATATAGCAGTAGTGTGTAGTAGTATATAACTGTATAGTATTAGTGTGTGGTAGTATATATCTGTATAGTATTAGTGTGTAGTAGTATATATCTGCACAGCAGTAGTGTGTAGTAGTATATATCTGTATAGTATTAGTGTGTAGTAGTATATATCTGTATAGTATTAGTGTGTAGTAGTATATATCTATAGTATTAGTGTGTAGTAGAATATATCTGTACAGCAGTAGTGTGTAGTAGTATATATCTGTATAGTATTAGTGTGTAGTAGTATATATCTGTATAGTATTAGTGTGTAGTAGTATATATCTATATAGCAGTAGTGTGTAGTAGTATATATCTGTATAGTATTAGTGTGTAGTAGTATATATCTATATAGCAGTAGTGTGTAGTAGTATATAACTGTATGGCAGTAGTGTGTAGTAGTATATAACTGTATAGTATTAGTGTATAGTGATGTCGCGAACATAAAAATTTTTCGGTTCGCGAACGCCAAACACGAACTTCCGCGAATGATCGCGAACCGGGTGAACCGCCATTGACTTCAATGGGCAGGCGAATTTTAAAACTCACAGGGACTCTTTCTGGCCACAATAGTGATTTAAAAGTTGTTTCAAGGGGACTAACACCTGGACTGTGGCGTGCCGGAGGGGGATCCATGGCAAAACTCCCATGGAAAATTACATAGTTGATGCAGAGTCTGGTTTTAATCTTAATAGGGCATAAATCACCTATTATTCCTAAATTCTTTGGAATAACGTGCTTTAGCCCCCTTTAGGCAGCACATAGAGCCCTTGTTTAGGCATCACATAGTTAGATCCCCCCTTTAGGCAGCACATAGATTCCCCCATATTAGGCAGCACATAGGTAGAGCCCCCTTTAGGCAGCACATAGGTAGAGCCTCCCTTTAGGCAGCACATAGAGCCCCCTTTAGGCAGCACATAGTTAGATCCCCCCTTTAGGCAGCACACAGATTCCCCCATGTTAGGCAGCACATAGTTAGAGCCTACCTTTAGGCAGCACATAGAGCCCCCCTTTAGCCAGCACATAGATTCCCCCATATTAGGCAGCACATAGAGCCCCCCATGTTAGGCAGCACATAGTTAGAGCCTCGCTTTAGGCAGCACATAGAGCCCCCTTTAGGCAGCACATAGTTAGATCCCCCCTTTAGGCAGCACATAGTTAGATCCCCCCTTTAGGCAGCACATAGTTAGATCCCCACTTTAGGTAGCACATAGATTCCCCCATATTAGGCAGCACATAGTTAGATCCCCCCTTTAGGCAGCACATAGTTAGATCCCCACTTTAGGCAGCACATAGATTCCCCCATATTAGGCAGCACATAGTTAGAGCCCCCCTTTAGGCAGCACATAAGATTCCCCCATATTAGGCAGCACATAGTTAGAGCCCCCCTTTAGGCAGCACTGGTTTTATTTCACAGCCAAAAAAGGTATTTTTTTTATTTTATTTGAACAACTATCACACCAAATGTGATTTGCACTAGTTTGACAATGAGCAAAAAAGGTTGCCAGCAGAGTTCCCCTTTTAAGCAGAGGTCCCCAACCAGGGTGCCCCAGCTGTTGCAAGACACACGGACTGAACTTTTAATACTGTAGTTAGTTGCTTGAAGGAAATTAAGTTTTACACTGGAGTACCGCTTTTAACCAGCGGTCACCTCCCAACCAGGGTGCCTCCAGCTGTTGCAAGACACACGGACTGATATTTGAGCCCTAAAAAGTGCTTTTTTGGGTGCTGTCCTTAAAGCAGATGTTAGACTAGTGCTTTAGGAGTAAAGTGGACCCTGAATACACCACCTAACAGCAACCTAGCTATCGCTTTCCCTATACAGCAGGAGCAGCTTCTCTGTCCGTCCACTTCCTAAGCCTGCAGCATGCCGAATGAGGGTAAAATGGCGTCCGTGCAGGTAGGAGGGTCTGGAAGGGAGTGACAGCTGCTGGTTGGCTGTAATGTGTCTGCTGACTCTGACTCACAGGGTCAAAGTTTACTGCAATGTTAAAGTATAGGAGGCGAATCGAACTTCACATATGTTTGCCCGGCGATGCGAACATGCTAAGTTCGCTGGCGAACATTTCGCCGGCGAACAATTTGCAACATCTCTATTAGTGTGTAGTAGTATATATCTGTATAGTATTAGTGTGTAGTAGTATATAACTGTATAGTATTAGTGTGTAGTAGTATATATCTGTATATCATTAGTGTGTAGTAGTATATATCTGTATAGTATTAGTGTGTAGTAGTATATAACTGTATAGTATTAGTGTGTAGTAGTATATATCTGTATAGTATTACTGTGTAGTAGTATATATCTGTATAGTATTAGTGTGTAGTAGTATAGATCTGTATAGTATTAGTGTGTAGTAGTATACATCTGTATAGTATTAATGTGTAGTAGTATATACCTGTATAATATTAGTGTGTAGTAGTATATATCTGTATATCATTAGTGTGTAGTAGTATATATCTGTATAGTATTAGTGTGTAGTAGAATATATCTGTATATCATTAGTGTGTAGTAGTATAGATCTGTATAGTATTAGTGTGTAGTAGTATATATCTGTATAGTATTAGTGTGTAGTAGTATATACCTGTATAATATTAGTGTGTAGTAGAATATATCTGTATATCATTAGTGTGTAGTAGTATAGATCTGTATAGTATTAGTGTGTAGTAGTATATATCTGTATAGTATTAGTGTGTAGTAGTATATATCTGTATAGTATTAGTGTGTAGTAGTATATATCTGTATATCATTAGTGTGTAGTAGTATAGATCTGTATAGTATTAGTGTGTAGTAGTATATATCTGTATAGTATTAGTGTGTAGTAGTATATATCTGTATAGTATTAGTGTGTAGTAATATATATCTGTATAGTATTAGTGTGTAGTAGAATATATCTGTACAGCAGTAGTGTGTAGTAGTATAGATCTGTATAGTATTAGTGTGTAGTAGTATATATCTGTATAGTATTAGTGTGTAGTAGTATATATCTGTATAGTATTAGTGTGTAGTAGTATATAACTGTATAGTATTAGTGTGTAGTAGAATATATCTGTAGTGTTGAGCGGCATAGGCCATATTCGAATTCACGAATATTCGCGAATATATGGACGAATATTCGTCATATATTCGCGAATATTCGCATATTCGTTATATTCCCGTTTTATTTTCGCGTACGCGAAAATACGCGCATGCGAAAATTAGTATTTGTGGAAATTCGCATATGCGAAAATTAGCATATGCTAATTTTCGCATATGCGAATTTTCGCACGCCAGTCTCACACAGTAGTATTTCAGCCTTCTTTACACCACACAAGCTGGAAGCAGAGAGGGGTGATCACTGTGATGTGTACTGTGAAGAAAAAAAAACAAAAAAAAAACGAATATTCGTAATTACGAATATATAGCGCTATATTCGCAAAATTCGCGAATTCGCGAATATACGATATTCGCGAATAATATTCGAATTGCGAATATTCGCGAGCAACACTATATATCTGTACAGCAGTAGTGTGTAGTAGTATATATCTGTATAGTATTAGTGTGTAGTAGTATATATCCGTATAGTATTACTATGTAGTAGTATATATCTGTATAGTACTAGTGTTTAGAAGTATATAACTGTATAGCATTAGTGTGTAGTAGTATATATCTGTATAGTATTAGTGTATAGTAGTATATAACTGTACAGCAGAAGTGTGTAGTAATATATAACTGTATAGCAGTAGTGTGTAGTGGTATATATCTGTATAGTATTAGTGTGTAGTGGTATATATCTGTATAGCATTAGTGTGTAGCAGTATATATCTGTATAGTATTAGTGTATAGTAGTATATATCTGTACAGCAGAAGTGTGTAGTAATATATAACTGTATAGCAGTAGTGTGTAGTGGTATATATCTGTATAGTAGTAGTGTGTAGTAGTATATATCTGTATAGTATTAGTGTGTAGTAGTATATATCTGTATAGTATTAGTGTGTAGTAGTATATATCTGTATAGCATTAGTGTGTAGTAGTATATATCTGTATAGCATTAGTGTGTAGTAGTATATATCTGTATAGCATCAGTGTGTAGTAGTATATATCTGTATAGCATCAGTGTGTAGTAGTATATATCTGTATAGCATCAGTGTGTAGTAGTATATATCTGTATAGCATCAGTGTGTAGTAGTATATATCTGTATAGCATCAGTGTGTAGTAGTATATATCTGTATAGCATTAGTGTTGAGCGGCATAGGCCATATTCGAATTTGCGAATATTCGCGAATATATGGACGAATATTCGTCATATTCGCGAATATTCGCATATTCGTAATAGTCTTGTTTTATTTTCGCATATACGAATATTCACGTGTGCGAAAATTAACATATGCGAAAATTTGCATATAAAAAATCTGCATATGCGAAAATTCGCATATACGAAAATTAGCATATGCAAATTTTCGCATATGCGAAAATGCGCACGCCAGTTTCACACAGTAGTATTAGAGCCTTCTTACACCACATAAGCTGGAAGCAGAGAGGGGTGATCACTGTGATGTGTACTGTAGAAAAAAAAAAACAAAACAAAAAAAAAGAATATTCGTAATTACGAATATATAGCGCTATATTCGCGAATATGCGATATTCACGAATAAAATTCGAATTGCGAATATTCGCGAGCAACACTATACAGCATCAGTGTGTAGTAGTATATATCTGTATAGCATCAGTGTGTAGTAGTATATATCTGTATAGCATCAGTGTGTAGTAGTATATATCTGTATAGCATCAGTGTGTAGTAGTATATATCTGTATAGCATCAGTGTGTAGTAGTATATATCTTTATAGCATCAGTGTGTAGTAGTAAATAACTGTATAGTATTGTCAGGATTCAGCAAGCTGGAGGTGGATCCTCTGTGTCAGAGAGGGATTGGCGTGGACCGTGCCGGCGGACCGGTTCTAAGTTGCTACTGGTATTCACCAGAGCCCGCCGCAAAGCAAGATGGTCTTGCAGCGGCGGTAGCAACCAGGTCGTATCCACCGGATTAGGCAAGAGCAAGGTCGTACGTAGCAGAAGGTCAGGGCAGGCAGCAAGGATCGTAGTCAGGGGCAACGGCAAGAGGTCTGGAACACTGGCTTGGGACATACAAAGAACGCTTTCACTGGCACAATGGCAACAAGATCCGGCAAGGAAGGGAAGGGGAAGTGAGGTTATGTAGGGAAGAGCACAGGTGAACACACTAATTAGAACCAGGCGCCAATCAGTGGCGCACCGGCCCTTTAAATCGCAGAGAGCCGGCGCGCGCGCGTGCCAGGACAGACGGGGAACGAGTCTGGTAAGCGGGCCGGGATGCGAATCGTGAGCAGGCGCGTCCCGCATCGCGGATCGCATCCCGGCTAGAGACATTATCGCAGCACTCCCGGTCAGCGGGTCTGACCGGGGCGCTGCGAACAGGAAAACGCTGCGAGCGCTCCGGGGAGGAGCGGGGAACCGGAGCGCTCGGCGTAACAGTACCCCCCCCCCCACCCTTGGGTCTCCCCCTCTTTTTGGAACTAGTGTTGAGCGGCATAGGCCATATTCGAATTCGCGAATATTCGCGAATATATGGACGAATATTCGTCATATATTCGCGAATATTCGCATATTCGTTATACCATGGTTTTATTTTCGCATACGCGAATATTAACATATACAAATTAACACATGCGGAAATTCGCATATGCGAAAATCAGCATATGCTAATTTTCGCATATGTGAATTTCCGCACGTCAGTCTCACACAGTAGTATTACAGCCTTCTTTACACCACACAAGCTGGAAGCAGAGAGGGATGATCACTGTGATGTGTACTGTGAAGAAAAAAAAACAAAAAAAAAACGAATATTCGTAATTACGAATATATAGCGCTATATTCGCGAAATTCGCGAATTCGCGAATATGCGATATTCGCGAATAATATTCGAATTGCGAATATTCGCGAGCAACACTATTTGGAACCTGAAAATTTGTGAATGAGGTCTTTGTCGAGAATCTTATCCTCGGGTTCCCATGACCTCTCCTCAGGACCGCAATTCTCCCAATCTACAAGAATTTTTTTTTTACCACTGAGCGTCTTAGATGTGAGAATTGCTTTAACTGAGAAGACATCTGAGGACCCGGAGACAGGAGTAGGAGCAACAACCTTGGGAGAGAAGCGGTTAAGGATAAGCGGTTTAAGGAGAGAAACATGAAAAGCGTTAGGGATACGGAGAGAAGGGTGAAGAAGGAGTTTGTAGGAGACAGGATTGATTTGGCACTTGATTTTAAAGGGTCCAAGATAACATGGTCCCAGTTTATAACTGGGGACACGGAAGCGGATATACTTGGCGGAGAGCCACACTTTGTCTCCAGGAACAAAGACAGGAGGAGTTCTCTTTTTGTCGGCATGCTTCTTCATCCGAGATGAGGCCTGTAAGAGGGATTTTTGAGTCTCTTTCCAGATGGTGGAGAAGTCCCGGGTAACCTCATCAACAGCGGGCAAACCAGAAGGCGTGGGAGTGGGGAGGGGGGGGGGGGGGGGAAGAGAGTGACGGCCGTACACCACGAAGAACGGGGATTTAGCAGATGATTCAGAGATTTTGAAATTGCACGAGAATTCAGCCCAGGGTAGAAGATTGGCCCAATCATCCTGGCGGGAGGAAACAAAATGTCCCAAATAATCACCAAGAACCTGGTTAACTCTCTATACTTGCCCATTGGATTGGGGATGATAGGAAGACAAGAAATTTAATTTGATTTTGAGTTGATTACAGAGAGCCCTCCAGAATTTCGACACAAATTGAACGCCTCTATCCGAGACGATATGCGTGGGCAGCCCGTGAAGGCAAAAAATGTGCACAAAAAATTGTTTCGCCAACTGTGGCGCAGAAAGAAGACCTGGAAGTGGAATAAAATGTGCCATCTTGGAGAAACGATCAACGACCACCCAAATGATTGTGTTGCCATGGGATAAAGGCAGGTCCGTTATAAAGTCCATGGCAATTTGAGACCATGGTAGCTCAGGAACAGGAAAAGGATGAAGGAGACCGGCAGGCTTCTGGCGAGGAGTCTTGTCCCAGGCACAGACTGTACAAGCCCGAACAAAATCAGCAACATCTGCTTCCAGGGTAGGCCACCTATAAAATCGAGAGATGAGTTGGATGGACTTTTTGACGCCAGCATGGCCGGCAAGGTGCGAGGAGTGTCCCCACCTGAGAATCTTGAGGCGCTGGCGTGGAGGGACGAAAGTCTTTCCAGTAGGTGTTTGTCTGATGGAAGCTGGGGAAGAGGAGATCAGACAGTCAGGAGGAACAATTGTGTTGCAGTGGGGTTTCCATTTCAGAGGCATCAGAGGGGCGAAAATGAATTTCAAAGTTAAAACGGGCAAAAAACAACGACCATCTAGCCTGGCGTGGGTTCAGCCCTTGGGCAGACTGAAGATAAGAGAGATTCTTATGATCTGTGTATATGATGATTGGGTATTTGGAGCCCTCCAGCAGGTGCCTCCATTCCTCGAGGGCTAGTTTTATGGCCAGCAGTTCTCGATCACCAATGGAGTAATTTTTCTCCGCCGGAGAGAAGGTCCTAGAAAAGAAACCACAAGTAACGTTATGTCCAGAAGAGTTTTTTTGTAGGAGTACAGCTCCAGCTCCCACCAAGGAGGCGTCTACTTCCAGAGAGAAGGGTTTAGATGGATCAGGTCTGGAGAGCACGGGAGCAGAAGAAAAGGCAGTTTTGAGACGGTTAAATGCCTCGTCCGCTTGGGGAGGCCAGGACTTAGGGTTGGCGTTTTTCTTGGTTAGGGCCACAATTGGGGCCACAATGGTGGAAAAATGTGGAATAAATTGTCGATAGTAATTGGCAAACCCCAAAAAGCATTGGATAGCTCGGAGTCCGGAGGGGCGTGGCCAATCTAACACAGCTGACAGTTTGTCTGGGTCCATTTGAAGTCCCTGGCCGGAGACTAAATATCCTAGGAAGGGAAGAGATTGGCATTCAAAGAGACATTTCTCCATCTTGGCATATAATTGATTGTCACAGAGTCTCTGGAGCACCAGCCGGACATGACGGCGGTGTTCTTTGAGGTTAGAAGAGAAAATCAAAATGTCGTCCAAGTAAACCACCACACAGGTATATAACAGATCACAAAAAATTTCATTTACAAAGTCCTGGAAGACAGCAGGGGCGTTGCAGAGCCCAAAGGGCATAACCAGATATTCAAAGTGTCCGTCTCTGGTATTAAATGCGGTCTTCCACTCATCCCCTTCCCTGATGCGGATGAGATTATATGCACCTCTTAAATCCAATTTGGTGAAGATGTTGGCACCACGTAGGCGATCAAATAGTTCTGAGATAAGAGGCAGGGGATAGCGGTTTTAATAGTGATCTTATTAAGGCCGCGGTAATCGATGTCTTTTTTTTTTGGAGACAAAGAAGAACCCCGCTCCGGCAGGGGAGGAAGACTTGCGGATGAATCCCGTTTTTAAGTTTTCTTGGATGTAATCCGACATGGCTTGTGTTTCAGGAGCAGACAGAGGATAGATCCTGCCCCGGGGTGGAGTAGTACCAGGAAGGAGATCAATAGGGCAGTCATAAGGCCTGTGAGGAGGCAAAGTCTCTGCTTGTTTTTTGCAAAAAACATCGGCATAGTCCAAGTAGGCCTTGGGGAGACCTGGTATCGGAGGAGCCATAGGGGTTTGACTGGCAGGACTGGGGGAAGACGTGAGGCATTTTTTGTGGCAAGAAGCACCCCAGTTCTTGATTTCCCCGGTGGTCCAGTCAAGGGTAGGGGTGGAGCCAAGGCAATCCGAGAAGAATTTCAGAAGTGCAGTTAGCGAGGACCAGAAATTCAATTTTTTCGTGATGCGGTCCAATGCACATTAATAGGGGTTCTGTGCGGTAACGCACAGTACAGTCCAATCTTTCACCATTAACTAAGGCGATGTAGAGAGGTCTGGCGAGACTGGTCACTGGGATGTTGAACCTGTTAACGAAAGAGGCCAAAATAAAATTTCCTGCAGATCCAGAATCCAAGAAGGCCACAGCTGAGAAGGAGGAGTTTGAAGAAGAAATCCGCACAGGCACAGTAAGACGTGGAGAAGCAGAGTTCACATCTAGAGGTGTCTCACCCTTGTGCGGGATCCGAGTGCGTCTTTCCTGACGTGGAGGAAGGATAGGACAATCCTTCAGGAAGTGTTCGGTACTGGCACAGTACAGGCTTAGGTTCTCATTGTGGCGGCGTGTCCTCTCTTGTGGTGTCAAGGGAGACCGGTCTACTTGCATAGCCTCCACGGCGGAAGGCACAGGAACAGATTGCAGTGGACCAGAGAAGAGAGGAGCCGGGGAGAGAAACCGCCTAGTGCGAACAAAGTCCATATCCTGACGGAGCTCCTGGCGTCTTTCGGAAAAGCGCATGTCAATGCGGGTGGACAATTGAATAAGTTCATGCAGGTTGGCAGGGATTTCTCGTGCGGCCAGCACATCTTTGTTACTGGATAGGCCTTTTTTGAAGGTCGCGCAGAGGGCCTCGTTATTCCAAGATAATTCGGAGGCGAGAGTACGAAATTGGATGGCGTACTCGCCTACTGAAGAATTACCCTGGACCAGGTTCAGCAGGGCAGTCTTGGCAGAAGAAGCTCGGGCTGGTTCCTCGAAGACACTTCGAATCTCAGCGAAAAAGGATTTTACGGAGGCAGTGACAGGATCATTGCGGTCCCAGAGCGGTGTGGCCCATGACAGGGCCTTCCCAGACAGGAGACTAACCACGAAAGCCACCTTTGACCGTTCAGTTGGAAATTGGTCCGACATCATCTCCAAATGCAGGGAACATTGCGAGAGAAAACCACAAAAGTTTAGAGTCCCCCATCGAACTTGTCCGGCAAAGATAAACAGAGGCTGGATGCGGCCACTCGCTGCGGAGGAGGTGCAGGAGCTGGCGGAGGAGATGGTTGCTGAAGCTGTGGTAGAAGCTGCTGTAGCATAACAGTCAGTTGAGACAGCTGATGGCCTTGTTGCGCTATCTGTTGCGACTGCTGGGCGACCACCATGGTAAGGTCAGCAACAACTGGCAGTGGGACCTCAGCGGGATCCATGGCCGGACCTACTGTCAGGATTCGGCAAGCTGGAGGTGGATCCTCTGTGTCAGAGAAGGATTGGCGTGGACCGTGCCGGCGGACCGGTTCTAAGTTGCTACTGGTATTCACCAGAGCCCGCCGCAAAGCAGGATAGTCTTGCAGCGGCGGTAGCAACCAGGTCGTATCCACCGGCAACGGCTCAACCTCTCTGACTGCTGAGATAGGCGCGGTACAAGGGATTAGGCAAGAGCAAGGTCAGACGTAGCAGAAGGTCAGGGCAGGCAGCAAGGATCGTAGTCAGGGGCAACGGCAAGAGGTCTGGAACACTGGTTTGGGACATACAAAGAACGCTTTCACTGGCACAATGGCAACAAGATCCGGCAAGGAAGGGAAGGGGAAGTGAGGTTATATAGGGAAGTGCACAGGTGAACATACTAATTAGAACCAGGCGCCAATCAGTGGCGCACCGGCCCTTTAAACCGCAGAGAGCCGGCGCACGCGCGCCCAAGGAAGCGGGGCCGCGCGCGCCGGGACAGAACAGACGGAGAACGAGTCTGGTAAGCGGGCCGGGATGTGAATCGCGAGAGGGCACGTCCCGCATCGCGGATCGCATCCCGGCTAGAGACATTATCGCAGCGCTCTCGGTCAGCGGGTCTGACCGGGGCGCTGCAAACAGGAAAGCGCTGCGAGCGCTCCTGGGAGGAGCGGGGACCTGGAGCGCTCGGCGTAACAAGTATTAGTATGTAGTAGTATATAATTGTATAGTATTAGTGTGTAGTAGTATATATCTGTATAGTATTAGTGTGAAGTAGTATATATCTGCATAGTATTAGTGTGTAGTAGTATATATCTGTATAGTATTAGTGTGTTGTAGTATATATCTGTATAGTATTACTGTGTAGTAGTATATATCTGTATAGTATTACTGTGTAGTAGTATATAACTGTATAGTATTAGTGTGTAGTAGTATATATCTGTATAGTATTAGTGTGTATCAGTATATACCTGAATAGTATTAGTGTGTATCAGTATATACCTGAATAGTATTAGTGTGTATCAGTATATACCTGAATAGTATTAGTGTGTATCAGTATATACCTGAATAGTATTAGTGTGTATCACTATATACCTGTATAGTATTAGTGTGTATCACTATATACCTGTATAGCATTAGTGTGTAGTAGTATATATCTGTATAGCATTAGTGTGTAGCAGTATATAACTGTATAGCATTAGTGTGTAGCAGTATATAACTGTATAGTATTTGTGTGTAGCAGTATATATCTGTATAGTATTTGTGTGTAGCAGTATATATCTGTATAGTATTTGTGTGTAGAAGTATATACCTGTATAGTATTAGTGTGTAGTAGTATATACCTGAATAGTATTAGTGTGTATCACTATATACCTGTATAGTATTAGTGTGTATCACTATATACCTGTATAGTATTAGTGTGTAGTAGTATATACCTGTATAGCATTAGTGTGTAGTAGTATATACCTGTATAGCATTAGTGTGTAGTAGTATATATCTGTATAGCATTAGTGTGTAGCAGTATATAACTGTATAGCATTAGTGTGTAGCAGTATATAACTGTATAGCATTAGTGTGTAGCAGTATATATCTGTATAGTATTTGTGTGTAGAAGTATATAACTGTATAGCACTTGTTTGTTATAAATGTAGCTTTTAGTAGTATATTACTTTCTGGTAGTAGAAGTAGTAGTATATGACAGTGTAGTAGTATATAACTGTTTAGCATTAGCATGTGGCGGTTGTATATAATTGTGCAGTAATATAAGTACAGGGACCTACCTGAAGAGACAAAAGATAAAAATGCTAAAAAAAAAAACAATTGAAAAAATGAATGTTGTCTTCGACTCGCTCTGTAGATATGCGTTACCTACAGACAAAAAGCAGATGATGGACAGCGACTCTCCGATAAGGTTGTACGGCAGGAAGACTATCCCCTCGCACTGTGTTAAATACGTAGACCCTGGAAAAAGAAAGAGAGAGGAATATAGTGACACATTTTCCCCTGTGACTGCTGCTTCTGAATGTTGTGTAAAAGATAATAATACCCCAAATAACATTTATGATCGTTTTGTTATAAAAAATAAAAATAAAAAGCCAATAAACAAATAAAATAAAATCCCTAATGATGTCCAAAGCCCTGGGCTTTAAATTACAATAATTCTTTACCAAGGCAATATTATATATTATAAAAGTTAAAAAAAATAATAATAATTATACATACATAACATTTACAGCAGCAAATATAGATTTGGACCAAAATTTGCATGATTTTCTGGCTTCCGTAAAAATACATTTGCAAACTGGTGTACCATGCCCCCTCCTGATGTCACACCATGCCCCCTCCTGATGTCACACCATGCCCCCTCCTGATGTCACACCATGCCCCCTCCTGATGTCACACCATGCCCCCTCCTGATGTCACACCATGACCCCTCCTGATGTCACACCATGACCCCTCCTGATGTCACACCATGACCCCTCCTGATGTCACACCATGACCCCTCCTGATGTCACACCATGCCCCCTCCTGATGTCACACCATGCCCCCTCCTGATGTCACACCATGACCCCTCCTGATGTCACACCATGACCCCTCCTGATGTCACACCATGACCCCTCCTGATGTCACACCATGACCCCTCCTGATGTCACACCATGACCCCTCCTGATGTCACACCATGCCCCCTCCTGATGTCACACCATGACCCCTCCTGATGTCACACCATGACCCCTCCTGATGTCACACCATGACCCCTCCTGATGTCACACATTGACCCCTCCTGATGTCACACCATGACGCCTCCTGATGTCACACCATGACGCCTCCTGATGTCACACCATGACCCCTCCTGATGTCACACATTGACCCCTCCTGATGTCACACCATGACGCCTCCTGATGTCACACCATGACCCCTCCTGATGTCACACCATGACCCCTCCTGATGTCACACCATGACCCCTCCTGATGTCACACCATGACCCCTCCTGATGTCACACCATGACCCCTCCTGATGTCACACATTGACCCCTCCTGATGTCACACCATGACCCCTCCTGATGTCACACATTGACCCCTCCTGATGTCACACCATGACCCCTCCTGATGTCACACCATGCCCCCTCCTGATGTCACACCATGACCCCTCCTGATGTCACACCATGACCCCTCCTGATGTCACACCATGACCCCTCCTGATGTCACACCATGACCCCTCCTGATGTCACACATTGACCCCTCCTGATGTCACACATTGACCCCTCCTGATGTCACACCATGACGCCTCCTGATGTCACACCATGACGCCTCCTGATGTCACACCATGACCCCTCCTGATGTCACACATTGACCCCTCCTGATGTCACACCATGACGCCTCCTGATGTCACACCATGACCCCTCCTGATGTCACACCATGACCCCTCCTGATGTCACACATTGACCCCTCCTGATGTCACACCATGACGCCTCCTGATGTCACACCATGACCCCTCCTGATGTCACACCATGACCCCTCCTGATGTCACACCATGACCCCTCCTGATGTCACACCATGACCCCTCCTGATGTCACACCATGACCCCTCCTGATGTCACACCATGACCCCTCCTGATGTCACACCATGACCCCTCCTGAAGTCACACCATGACCCCTCCTGATGTCACACATTGACCCCTCCTGATGTCACACATTGACCCCTCCTGATGTCACACATTGACCCTTCCTGAAGTCACACCATGACCCCTCCTGAAGTCACACCATGACCCCTCCTGAAGTCACACCATGACCCCTCCTGAAGTCACACATTGATCCCTCCTGAAGTCACACCGTGACCCCTCCTGATGTCACACCGTGACCCCTCCTGAAGTCACACCATGACCCCTCCTGAAGTCACACCATGACCCCTCCTGAAGTCACACTATGACCCCTCCTGATGTCACATATTGACCCCTCCTGAAGTCACACCATGACCCCTCCTGAAGTCACACATTGACCCCTCCTGATGGCACACCATGACCCCTCCTGTTGTCACACATTGACCCCTCCTGTTGTCACACATTGACCCCTCCTGAAGTCACACCATGACCCCTCCTGAAGTCACACCATGACCCCTCCTGATGTCACACCATGACCCCTCCTGATGTCACACATTGACCCCTCCTGATGTCACACCACGACGCCTCCTGATGTCACACCACGACGCCTCCTGATGTCACACCATGACGCCTCCTGATGTCACACCATGACCCCTCCTGATGTCACACCATGACCCCTCCTGATGTCACACCATGACCCCTCCTGATGTCACACCATGACCCCTCCTGAAGTCACACCATGACCCCTCCTGATGTCACACATTGACCCCTCCTGATGTCACACATTGACCCCTCCTGATGTCACACATTGACCCCTCCTGATGTCACACATTGACCCCTCCTGATGTCACACATTGACCCCTCCTGAAGTCACACCATGACCCCTCCTGAAGTCACACCATGACCCCTCCTGAAGTCACACCAGGACCCCTTCTGAAGTCACACCAGGACCCCTCCTGAAGTCACACCAGGACCCCTCTTGAAGTCACACCATGACCCCTCCTGAAGTCACACCATGACCCCTCCTGAAGTCACACCATGACCCCTCCTGATGTCACACATTGACCCCTCCTGAAGTCACACCATGACCCCTCCTGATGTCACACATTGACCCCTCCTGATGTCACACATTGACCCCTCCTGATGGCACACCATGACCCCTCCTGATGTCACACATTGACCCCTCCTGAAGTCACACCATGACCCCTCCTGAAGTCACACCATGACCCCTCCTGAAGTCACACCATGACCCCTCCTGAAGTCACACCATGACCCCTCCAGAAGTCACACCATGACCCCTCCTGAAGTGACAACATGACCCCTCCTGAAGTGACAACATGACCCCTCCTGAAGTCACACCATGACCCCTCCTGAAGTCACACCATGACCCCTCCTGAAGTCACACCATGACCCCTCCTGAAGTCACACCATGACCCCTCCTGAAGTCACACCATGACCCCTCCTGATGTCACACATTGACCCCTCCTGATGTCACACATTGACCCATCCTGAAGTCAGACATTGACCCCTTCTGAAGTCACACCATGACCCCTCCTGGTGTCACACATTGACCCCTCCTGGTGTCACACCATGACCCCTCCTGGTGTCACACCATGACTCCTCCTGAAGTCACACCATGACTCCTCCTGAAGTCACACCATGACCCCTCCTGATGTCACACCATGACCACTCCTGATGTCACACCATGACCCCTCCTGAAGTCACACCATGACTCCTCCTGAAGTCACACCATGACTCCTCCTGAAGTCACACCATGACTCCTCCTGAAGTCACACCATGACCCCTCCTGATGTCACACCATGACCCCTCCTGAAGACACACCATGACTCCTCCTGAAGTCACACCATGACCCCTCCTCATGTCACACCATGACCCCTCCTGAAGTCACACCATGACCCCTCCTGAAGTCACACCATGACCCCTCCTGATGTCACACCATGACCCCTCCTGATGTCACACCATGACCCCTCCTGATGTCACACCTTGACCCCTCCTGATGTCACACCTTGACCCCTCCTGATGTCACACATTGACCCCTCCTGATGGCACACCATGACCCCTCCTGATGTCACACATTGACCCCTCCTGAAGTCACACCATGACCCCTCCTGAAGTCACACCATGACCCCTCCTGAAGTCACACCATGACCACTCCTGATGTCACACCATGACCCCTCCTGAAGTCACACCAGGACCCCTCCTGAAGTCACACCATGACCCCTCCTGATGTCACACATTGACCCCTCCTGATGTCACACATTGACCCCTCCTGATGGCACACCATGACCCCTCCTGATGTCACACATTGACCCCTCCTGAAGTCACACATTGACCCCTCCTGAAGTCACACCATGACCCCTCCTGAAGTCACACCAGGACCCCTCCTGAAGTCACACCAGGACCCCTCCTGAAGTCACACCATGACCCCTCCTGAAGTCACACCAGGACCCCTCCTGAAGTCACACCAGGACCCCTCCTGATGTCACACATTGACCCCTCCTGATGTCACACATTGACCCCTCCTGATGGCACACCATGACCCCTCCTGATGTCACACATTGACCCCTCCTGAAGTCACACCATGACCCCTCCTAAAGTCACACCATGACCCCTCCTGAAGTCACACCATGACCCCTCCTGAAGTCACACCATGACCCCTCCAGAAGTCACACCATGACCCCTCCTGAAGTGACAACATGACCCCTCCTGAAGTGACAACATGACCCCTCCTGAAGTCACACCATGACCCCTCCTGAAGTCACACCATGACCCCTCCTGAAGTCACACCATGACCCCTCCTGAAGTCACACCATGACCCCTCCTGAAGTCACACATTGACCCCTCCTGATGTCACACATTGACCCCTCCTGAAGTCAGACATTGACCCCTCCTGAAGTCACACCATGACCCCTCCTGGTGTCACACATTGACCCCTCCTGGTGTCACACCATGACCCCCTCCTGGTGTCACACCATGATCCCTCCTGAAGTCACACCATGACCCCTCCTGATGTCACACCATGACCACTCCTGATGTCACACCATGACCCCTCCTGAAGTCACACCATGACTCCTCCTGAAGTCACACCATGACTCCTCCTGAAGTCACACCATGACCCCTCCTGATGTCACACCATGACTCCTCCTGAAGTCACACCATGACCCCTCCTGATGTCACACCATGACCCCTCCTGAAGACACACCATGACTCCTCCTGAAGTCACACCATGACCCCTCCTGATGTCACACCATGACTCCTCCTGAAGTCACACCATGACCCCTCCTCATGTCACACCATGACCCCTCCTGAAGTCACACCATGAGCCCTCCTGATGTCACACCATGACCCCTCCTGATGTCACACCATGACCCCTCCTGATGTCACACCTTGACCCCTCCTGATGTCACACATTGACCCCTCCTGATGTCACACATTGACCCCTCCTGATGGCACACCATGACCCCTCCTGATGTCACACATTGACCCCTCCTGAAGTCACACCATGACCCCTCCTGAAGTCACACCATGACCCCTCCTGAAGTCACACCATGACCACTCCTGATCTCACACCATGACCCCTCCTGAAGTCACACCATGACCCCTCCTGAATTGACAACATGACCCCTCCTGAAGTCACACCATGACCCCTCCTGAAGTCACACCATGACCCCTCCTGAAGTCACACCATGACCCATCCTGAAGTCACACCATGACCCCTCCTGAAGTCACACATTGACCCCTCCTGATGTCACACATTGACCCCTCCTGAAGTCAGACATTGACCCCTCCTGAAGTCACACCATGACCCCTCCTGATGTCACACATTGACCCCTCCTGGTGTCACACCATGACCCCTCCTGATGTCACACCATGACTCCTCCTGAAGTCACACCATGACCCCTCCTGATGTCACACCATGACCACTCCTGATGTCACACCATGACCCCTCCTGAAGTCACACCATGACTCCTCCTGAAGTCACACCATGACTCCTCCTGAAGTCACACCATGACCCCTCCTGATGTCACACCATGACTCCTCCTGAAGTCACACCATGACCCCTCCTGATGTCACACCATGACCCCTCCTGAAGTCACACCATGACCCCTCCTGAAGTCACACCATGACCCCTCCTGAAGTCACACCATGACCCCTCCTGAAGTCACACATTGACCCCTCCTGATGTCACACATTGACCCCTCCTGAAGTCAGACATTGACCCCTCCTGAAGTCACACCATGACCCCTCCTGGTGTCACACATTGACCCCTCCTGGTGTCACACCATGACCCCTCCTGATGTCACACCTTGACCCCTCCTGATGTCACACATTGACCCCTCCTGATGTCACACATTGACCCCTCCTGATGGCACACCATGACCCCTCCTGATGTCACACATTGACCCCTCCTGAAGTCACACCATGACCCCTCCTGAAGTCACACCATGACCCCTCCTGAAGTCACACCATGACCACTCCTGATCTCACACCATGACCCCTCCTGAAGTCACACCATGACCCCTCCTGAATTGACAACATGACCCCTCCTGAAGTCACACCATGACCCCTCCTGAAGTCACACCATGACCCCTCCTGAAGTCACACCATGACCCCTCCTGAAGTCACACATTGACCCCTCCTGATGTCACACATTGACCCCTCCTGAAGTCAGACATTGACCCCTCCTGAAGTCACACCATGACCCCTCCTGATGTCACACATTGACCCCTCCTGGTGTCACACCATGACCCCTCCTGATGTCACACCATGACTCCTCCTGAAGTCACACCATGACCCCTCCTGATGTCACACCATGACCACTCCTGATGTCACACCATGACCCCTCCTGAAGTCACACCATGACTCCTCCTGAAGTCACACCATGACTCCTCCTGAAGTCACACCATGACCCCTCCTGATGTCACACCATGACTCCTCCTGAAGTCACACCATGACCCCTCCTGATGTCACACCATGACCCCTCCTGAAGTCACACCATGACTCCTCCTGAAGTCACACCATGACCCCTCCTGATGTCACACCATGACTCCTCCTGAAGTCACACCATGACCCCTCCTCATGTCACACCATGACCCCTCCTGAAGTCACACCATGACTCCTCCTGAAGTCACACCATGACTCCTCCTGAAGTCACACCATGACCCCTCCTGATGTCACACCATGACTCCTCCTGAAGTCACACCATGACCCCTCCTCATGTCACACCATGACCCCTCCTGATGTCACACCATGCCCCCTCAATTTATGTCTATGGGAAAAACTTTCTGATTTTAGTCACATCACAGAAAAAATTTAATAAAAAGTGACTAAAAAGCCATATAGGCAAAATAGTGATAATCTGTAAAACCAAAGGAAGTAGGAAAAAGAAAGTTTAATTCTACTCACGTGTTTGTAATTCAAACTCTTTGGAGATGAAGCAATGAATATGAGAAACTTAAAGGGATACAGTATTCCAGTGAAAAACTTTTTTTTTTCATATTAAATGGCTCCAGAAAGTTCAACAGATTTGTAAATTACTTCTATTAAAAAATCTTAATCCTTTCAGTACTTATCAGCTGCTGAAGCTGAGTTGTTTTTTTTTCTGTCTGGCCACAGTGCTCTCTGCTGACACCTCTATGGGGATTTGTTCCCACTCTGGACAGTTCCTGAGACGAACAGAGGTGTCAGCAGAGAACACTGTGGTCAGACAGAAAAGAACAACTCAACTTCAGCAGCTGATAAGTACTGGAAGTATTGAGATTTTTTAATAGAAGTAATTTACAAATCTGCTTAACTTCCTGGAACCAGATGATATGAAAATATATATATATTTTTCACTGGAGTACCCCTTTAAAGCAATAAAGAACTTTCTTACCTATGACTATTCCGGCAATGGATGCTGATATCCAAAGTCCAGAAAATGATACCCTCCCTAGAAAATACATTGATGAAGATTATAAATAATGCAAAATAAATATATTTTAATAAATGTAATATATCCTAAATATAAGATATAATTTCACCAACAGTATCTATAATCCAGAGCTGTATACACACATTACCTATCCTGTACTGATCCTGAGTTATATCCTGTATTATACTCCAGAGCTGTACTCACTATTCTGCTGGTGAGATCACTGTGTACATACATTACATTACTTATCCTGTACTGATCCTGAGTTATATCCTGTAGATCTTTTATTAAAAAATATAAAACATTACAAAAAAGAACGAACATCACCATAACAATAATACAAACAACATACACCTGTATAATATATACAATAATGAGTCCATATTAGTCCAAAAATGTCCATCCAAGTATCTTCTGGTCCAGCCTCATTCTCACCAAACACACCGCTATAATAACAACAACTACTAAACACTCTACAATAATAATAATACTTACAGTAATAATAATAACAACAATAATAACTAAAAACTGGTCCGGTTGCATTTCCCCACCCAAAATAATAAATATAATAAATATGTGTCAAACCACCAACAAACACCGCAAACAGAAAAACAGAATATACAATTTTTTTTTATTTTTTATTTTTTATTTATTTATTTTTTTTTTTTTTTTTTTTTGGCCCTGAGCTGGTCCCGCATCCCATGCCCCCAGTACATGATAACAGACGTCCATGAACCAGTCCAGGATTTTACTTATTTATTTTTTTAAATAAAAAGTCCCACACAGAATCCCCCCTCCCCCCATCTACCCACCACCCAACCTAACACTAAACCCCAACACAACACAACCCCTAGAAAAAAAAAATACAATATATATACATATATACACATATACATAAATGTACAAACAAAACAAATATATACAAAATAATACAAACTATACAAACCAAACAACAAACAACAATAAGGCTTTTCAATCACACAAACCCCTAAAGCTCAAGTTCAGTGCCTGCAAGCCCTATATCACCATATATCTACAGCACAAAACAAAAAGACTAATGTGCCAGCATCAGCCCACCACCAGGGGGAGACGACAGGCTAAGGCACTTTAAAGGCAGAGCCCCTCCACAGACGAGAGGCCCTGCCAGCACCCAGCCTCTCGTACTCCAGAGAACGCACCTTCACCAGGTCACCGAGAATGTTCCTAACCACCTCACCCACAGGGAGGATTTTACGCTGCGTCGACACTAAACACCGTGCGTTCCACGTGTAATACCTGACCACTGAGCTGACTAGGAATAAAGTGCACCGGTCCCAGCCTCCAAGGTTTCTGAATGCCCCATAGGCCCATTCCGCATAGGAGAGACTGGCCAGCCGAGGCCAACCAATGGAAGCGCCCACCCTGTTATAAACCTCTGTGTTAAAAGGACAATGAAGCAGAAAATGCTCCATGCTTTCCAGCATGCCTCCACACTCTTCGCGGGGACATCCCCGGTCATCAGAGCTCCTGCACTTCAGATTGTCCCTCACACACAGTTTCCCATGGAAGCAGCGCCAAGTCAAGTCCCAAAACTTCAAGGGGATCCTGATAGAATTCAAAAGCTCTAAACCCACCTCCAGATCCCGACTTGGGCAGTCCTTGAGCGCCAATGGCCTCTGGAAATGAGAAGACAGGACCCTCTTGTCAAGGAATTTCCTCGACAGAGTCCTAATCTCCCACATCCCCAGACCCCACCGACGAATAACCTTCAGAACCGGGGTAGCGTAAGCCGGGAGATGCCCGTGTGGTGTGCGAAGATCCTTCACTTGCCCTCCTGTCTCCCATTCCTGGAAGAAAGGCTGAAACCATCCCCTACAGGAGGATACCCACGGAGGAGCCCTCTCTGACCAGAGGTTTGCTATATTGGTCTTAAGAAAGGTATTCACTAGGAATACCACGGGGTTGACCATACACAACCCCCCTAGTCTCCTTGTACGGTAAGTAACCTCCCTCTTCACTAGGTTCAGTCTATTCCCCCATAACATTTGGAAGAACACACTGTAGACCCGGGTCCAAAGAGGTTCTGGCAACATGCATACACTGCCCAGATATATCAGCAAAGGGAGCAGGAAAGTTTTCATCAGGTTAACCCTTTCCCGGAGGGTCAAAGACCAACCCTTCCACTGATCCACCTTCTGAGCGGCGATCTTAAGCCTGCTGTCCCAGTTTTGTTTGGGGTAATCCCCGTGACCAAATTCGATGCCGAGGACTTTTGCGGATTCCTGGGGCTCTGGAAGGGCGTCCGGGAGGTTAAAATCAGGATCTCCCCCTCCCAGCCAGAGACTCTCACACTTATCCTGATTGATCTTGGACCCGGATACCTCCGAGTAGCGGTCCACCTCTGACATCACCCATCTGCCCTCCTCTTGTGAGGAGACAAACACGGTGATATCATCAGCGTACGCTACCGCCCTCAGAGCCGAATCCGGCACCGCCAGGTCCATTCTCACCCCCGCCAACGGTCCACAATCAATCCTTCTAAGGAAAGGATCGATTGCAAACACGTACAGCAAAGGGCTCAAAGGACAACCCTGACGGACACCAGACCCAACCTCAAAAGAGCGGCCAATCCAACCATTCACAAGCGGGAAACTCTCTGCCCCTGCGTACAAGGTCTTAAGCCAATCAACAAAACCCCCTGGCAGGCCATATCTCAGAAGGACAGACCAGAGGTACTCATGGTTAACCCGATCAAACGCTTTTGCCTGATCCAAGGACAGCAAGTACCCCTTCCAGTGGCCAGCCCTACCCTGCTCCACAGCCTCTCGGACACTGAGCACAGCACTAAATGTACTGCGGCCCGGAACAGAGCAATGCTGAGCCCCCGAAAGGAGCCGGGGTGCAAACTCCACCAGCCGGTTAAACAGCACTTTTGCCAGAATCTTTCTGTCCGCATTGAGAAGTGCTATGGGACGCCAATTCTCAATGTGGGACGGGTCTTTACCCTTTGACAGGATGATCAGCGCTGACCTCCTCATTGACTTTGGCAAAGTGCCCGAGGATAGACACTCATTAAAAACCGCAGTCAAGAGGGGAACCAAAGGGTCCTTAAAGGTCTTATAGAACTCAGATGTTAAGCCATCCGGACCGGGTGACTTCTTGAGGGCAAGCCCATCAATAGCCATCCTGACTTCCTCTTCCCGGATCATCTCTGTCAAAACGTCAAGAGAGGGGTCTACTCCTGGTTCAGGGATGGTTTCAGCCAAGAAAGCTGATACCTTATCTCGATCTAGATCCTTCCTTCCCAAGAGGTGCGAGTAGAAGGATCTGACGACCTCCAGGATCCCTGATCTGGACCTCTTCAAGGATCCCGTACTATCAATCAGTCCTGAGACTACTTTACTATTCACTGACATCTTGCAGTTTCTGTAAGGGTCGGGCGAGCGGTACTTCCCGTAATCCCTCTCAAAAACCAAAGATGCGTGCCTATCGTACTGGCACTTCATCAACAAGGACTTCACTCTGGAGATATCCTCTCGGCTACCTCCAGTCGAGACAAGGTTCTCAAGTTTCTTCCTCAGGCCCTGGTACAAGCGGTACCTGTTTAGGCTTCTGAGGCCCGAGAGCTGGCGGAAGAATCTCGCAACCCTTTCCTTGAAGATCTCCCACCACTCTGACTTACTGTTACAAAGGCCCAGCAATGGTACCTGGCTCTGAAGAAAATCCTCAAAGGACTGTCTTATCTCCGCTTCTTCCAAGAGAGACGAATTCAGCTTCCAATAGCCTCTGCCCATCCGGGGGGTCTCTGTGACATTCAGAGAAAACAAAATTAAACAGTGATCGGAGAACTCCACCTCAACAACAGACACTGCTGAAGAGACGGCTTCCTCCTTTAAATAAAACCTGTCTATCCTAGACCTACAACTACCCCTATGATAGGTGAATCCCGCGTGGCCTGGGGTGTGCCGGATGTGGACATCCACCAGGCGAGCCTCACTCGCTATGCTATTAAGGGCGACGCTATCATAAGTCAGCTTGTCTCTGGAACCTCCCCTATCTTGGGGCCTCGTGACAGCATTGAAGTCCCCTCCAAAGACCACCTGCCGACTTGTAAAAAGATAGGGCTTGATCCTCATAAAGAGGCACTTCCGGTCCCACTTAGACTGTGGGCCGTAGATGTTAATAAGGCGAAGTTCTTGTCCCCTCATGAGGACATCTAAGATCAGGCACCTCCCCATTTCTAACTCGATAACCCGTCGGCATTCTACCGCTGCGGTAAAAAGGACCGCCACTCCGCTATACGGCTCTGCCCCAAGAGACCAGTAGGAGGGCCCATTCCTCCACTCTCTTTTAGCCTTGTAGATAGATGACATATCTGTAAGCCTGGTCTCCTGCAAAAATAAAATATCAGCATTAATATGGGCAAAAAAATCATAGGCAGCAAAACGAGCTGTATCTGACTTAATGCTGGCGACATTAATGGACGCCAGCGTCAACGGAGAGGGTGCCGCCATCAAGGGTGATTGAGTTAAACAGCTTTCTTTTTCCCACTCCCCTTCTCACCCTCCACATCAGAAGAACTCTTCACCCTCTTTAGAGAAATGGAAGTGTCCATCTCACCAGACGTCGTTTTACTTTCCTCGTCTCCGGATTCTAGGCCAGTCCCTTCCCCTGAGGACATAACCTCCCCAGGGGAAGAGGACTCGGTGCCCCCTGGAAGCCCCTCTGCCACCTCCCCCTCATCCTCCCCTTCCGAAGAAGAGGAGGAGATGTCCCTGAGGGGTCGGAAACGATTGGAAAGGCCAACCAGAGGGGAGTCAGTTTTGCCTTCCTTTGGCACCTGGACCAGGGTGGGAGAAGATCTTAAATCTCCCTTTTTTTTTTTACTTGTACCCCGCTTTCGTGTCTCCTTCTGCCATCCCACATCATCCTCCTCCACGCTATCTGAGGAGATGGCACCTTCCTCATTCTGGATCCTCCTGACCTCCTCATTCAGCTCGCCATCCCTCAGGGTCTCAGCAGCAAGGTTGGCCTCTGGGACAGAATGAGAGGTCGTCCCAGTAACCCGGGCTTTCCCCATCACCCTATCCCTTTGGCGTTTATCAAGACGTCTTAGTTGGGCTGGTGTCTTTCTCTTGCTGTTCCTCACTGACCCCTCAGTTCCTCCACCCCTGCTAGTCCCCTCCCCAGCAGATTCCGGCTCGTGATCTTCACCCGCTGGGGACAAGACCGCATTAGCGAAAGAACGAGGGCAACGACTGAATGGGTGACCTAAGTCACCACACAGGTGACACCTAATCTCCGCACAAGATGCGGCAAGATGGCCTACACCCCCACACAAGGCACATTTCTGCACCGTACAGTTTGCACTGAAGTGTGTGGGGTCACCACATCTGTGACAGAGCTTCGGCTGACCCCGGTAGAAAATCTGGATACGATCCCTGCCGAGAAAGGCAGAGGATGGAATATGGGTAACTGTATTTCCTGAACGTTTAAGTTTTACCAGAAACGTCCAGGCTCCTGACCAGATGCCAAACTCGTCCCTGTTCTTCTGCGGGACCCCCATTACCTCGCCATACCGTCCTAACCAGGTGATGATGTCAACACAAGAGAGTGATTCGTTACGGGTCAAAACGGTCACTCTCTTGATTTCGTTTTGACGAGACAATGCCTGTACGGCAAAGTCTCGCCAGCCGGGCTCATTCTTTACCAATTCATAATTCGACCAGAAAAGCTCAAGCCCCTCTGGCCGAACAAAACTGATATCGAATTCAGGAGCACCGTAGGGATGTATCAAGGCAAAGATATCAACTGCCTTGAAGCCCATCTTTAGCAAGAGCTCAACCACTTTGGTCCTTGAAGGACACATATCTTCGCCCTGCCACCGAAGACGGACCACATTCCTACGGTTACTACCTGCCCCGGCTGTTGGGAGGGACCACACAGTATCGCCCCCTCTTTCCTCTCGGAAGGCAGAGAGACCGTGTCTCTCTATCCAGAAGGACAGATCAACTGCTCTACCCTCTACATTAATCGACCTTTCCCCCTTTTTCAGAGCCTCCAGGAGACGTCGCTGCAATAAACCGTCCCTAGAGTCAGGAGACGAGGAAAGTAATCTACTTCCCCCAGCAGTGACATTGGCATAACTCCTATGATCTGTCACCACTGGGGGGGCAACCGGACCAGACCCTACACCTACACCACTTCTAATGACAACATCCCCACCACCCCCAATAACAACATTAGCACTTCCCCCAACAACATTGTTTCCAATAACATCATCTGTAGTCCCATCACCACCCCTAATTTCAGCAACAGCAAAATCACCTTCTCCAATAATATTAACCTCCATCCGCTCCCCAGTCATACACCCCGTACCCCCATTTACCTTCTCATTCACACTGGCTGGACCAGAAACAGATAATCCGGCCTCAGCATCACGGGGCACTAGGGCTGGGACAACCTCCGCTGGCCCTTTAAGGGACCGGGCAGCATGCTTGCCCGGTCTAGAGGAGGCCCCAGCCCTGTTCTTATTAGTGCCCTCCGCCTCATCAGCATCATCTCCAGTCTTTTCATGGCGCCGCTGATCAATGGGATCAGCGGCACCAATACAAAACAAACGTTTTTCTTCACTTTTGGGAGTGTCCGTTATGCCCTTTGCTACCTCCGGCACTGAGTCACCCCCCTCTCCCACAGGGGAGCGAACTACAGCACCGGAGTCTGCCTCTATGCCCACCGCTGGGCCGCCCTCACTGTACGGCCTTTCGGCCGATGCCTTCTCTGCTCCATCCCTGCTACTGCAAACAGGCATGGAGCTCTGCGCCCTTTTAGTATCTGTACTCTCCCCGCACCTTTGCACCGAGTCCACCACAGAACACGGGCTGGGCTGGGTAACGGGGCTTGCACAATGAGCTGACCCTGCGGCCGACTCAGGGTATACAGGGAGGGGGGTGTAGATGTAACTCACCACTTCTTGCTGCTTTGGCTTGGTCTTCTTTTTCTTCTTACCCCCAGGTGCCTCATTTGGGAGCTCATCTCCAAACACCAGATTCTGAGGACACACTGGGGATTCCAGCATACGAATCTGGGCCATTAGCGCCCCTCCCTGGTAGCTGCTGTCACTGTCCTCCCCTGAGTCGGCAGGTGATACTGCTGGTTGCTGTGCAGGGGGCCCACTGTACGGGGCCTGCTGCTGTTGCCGCAGGCCACCAGGTGGATCTGGCTGTTGTTCTTCCTCCATCTCCTCCACATCATCCACCTGGCTCTCAGGTTGCAGCCCCATCAACCTTTTATTTTTATCTTCTTCTTTCACCCTGAAGCGCTCCTCATTTTCCAGTTTCTCTTTAAATGGACCACTCTTCTCCAATAATTCGGCTCTCCTCTCCTCCAAAGCTTGTATTTCAGCCATAAGTCTCTTTATCTGCCCCTGGATCTCCGTCTTTTTCTTTTTTGGAGTTACCTTAGCCCTGGCACGGTCACAGCGCAGTTCCTCTCG